>NC_091470.1:373703267-373955546 GCF_036971445.1 Narcine bancroftii
GTGAGTATGGGAACGGGGATGAAATTGGGGGTGAGGGTGGGTGATTGTGGGGATGGGTGGGTGAGTTTGGCAATGTGGAAGAGTTTGGGGACATGGGTGAGTTTGGGGGGTAGATGAGTTTTGGGATGTGAATGAGTTTTGGGGGTGGGTGAGTTTGGGGTCGTGGGTGAGTTTGGGGGGTGGGTTAGTTTGGGGACCTGGGTGAGTCTGGGGGTGAGTGAGTTTGTGGACATGGGTGAGTTTGGGGAGTGGGTGAGTTTGGGGACATGGGTGAGTTTGGGGATGTGGGTGAGTTTGGGGGATGGATGAGTTTGGGGACGTGGATGAGTTTGGGGATGTGGGTGAGATGGGGGTTGGGTGAGTTTAGGGACATGGGTGAGTTTGAGGGGTGGGTGAGTTTGGGGTCGTGGGTGAGTTTGGGGGGTGGGTGAGTTTGGGGATGTGGGTGAGTTTGGGGGGTGGGTGAGTTTGGGGTCATGGGTGAGTTTGGGGTCATGGGTGAGTTTGGGGGCTGGGTGAGTTTGGGGGCTGGGTGAGTTTGGGGTCGTGGGTGAGTTTGGGGATGTGGGTGAGTTTGGGATGTGGGTGAGTTTGCGGATGTGGGTGAGTTTGGGGATGTGGGTGAGTTTGGGGACGTGGGTGAGTTTGGGGACGTGGGTGAGTTTGGGGACATGGGTGAGTTTGGGGTGGGTCGCCTTCCCAGTGTGGACCCCTGCCCATTGTTGCGGTGGGCCCATGTCGTTGCTGCCAGCTGCGGTGTGATTTCTGTGCAGCAGGCTATGTCATCTAGACCAGAGCTTTTATCTCCCTTCTCCTCCATTTACCTCAGTCTCGGAAGGGCAGTGACACGGATAAGGACAAGAAGAACCTGGATGGTAAAACAGACAACATCGGGAGTGGACGAGCTATTCCCATCAAACAGGTAAGGTGCCTTTTTGCTCCTTACCTTGGGGTCCGTTCCCACATTGTGATGGTAACTGAGCATTCTCCATGTCCCTCGTCCAGACAGTCAGCCATGTCCACTCTGATTGCACTTGGAAGGTGTAAGATTAGGACAGGCCCTGTTGTCAGGGAGATGGAAAAGGCTGTGGTGGCAAGCTGGTGAGGCATGGAGTACAGCCTAGAGTTGTGCCCTGGCCTCAGTTTCCGTACCACTGTCAGGGATATATGAAGTTGGCCTTCCTATGCCAGGGCAGGAGCTCAGGTCTGGCTGTGAGCAAAGGGGATGAAGCCTCTCATGCTTAGGCAAGAGTTCCTCAGATTATCAGATGTAGGCAGTTGTACCACATGGTGCTCGAGTGTGCTTGGGTGTGTCGACACAGGCTTTGCCTCTGCCATATCTGTGAAACTCATTGGTGTGTTCAGGTGCACATTCTATAGTACATACTGTATATACATGTGTAATAGTCAATACCATGTGTCAGTCAACTCCCCCCCCCCCCCCCCCCCATCCCTAGTTTTGGCCCAGCCGCCCATCCATCGAGCTTCTGTTACTCTGACCGCCCGCCCATGCAAGCTCCTGATGCCCCAGCTGCGGAATCTCCCCTGGACCCTAGCAACCCGTCAATCCCAACTTCTGACACCTTGAGCAATGCAGGTAATGACTGCAGTCAAAAGTAGTAGTCAAAACCCTCTAAATTTTATCCTAAAAATTGGTCCACAAAATTCGACTCTTACACGTGTACATATGGTAAATGTAGCATCACATTGAAGTGTGGCATGCTTTGAATGTCATGCAGATGCATTTGTTACAGGATGCTTCATATTTTGTTATGGCTGAAACAGAGGGACTGGGTAATATTTCCCCGTGGCTGTGCTCTTTGTTGGAATGTGTTGTGTGTAAAGGACATGTTGTAGCATGGAACATTTTATAATCATATAAGTGGCCCTCACTGCCTCTTTCTAACCTTCTCCACTTCCATCCTGGCATTCTCTGTCCTGCTCCCTTCGATCAGCTTGATCTCTGATATCTCAACCTCCCATCATTGCAGCAGGTCATTGACGTCACACCTTTACCCTGTACAGCAATGCTGTCAGTTCCTCAGCCTGTAGAACAGCCCAGAAACAGGCCCTTCGGCCCATCCTGTCCACGGTGAACTCATCACCTTGTACAGTAATGTTGTTGCTTCCCAAGCCCTGCAGCCGATTCTCTCTCAGAAAGCCTCGACTGACTGCGTGCACCATGCCCAAGGCTGGTGAATGTGACTCCAATCTCCTCCTCATTTTAGTAACAGAAATTTGTCCCCACAGATTCACAAATCACAACCCAAAACTTTTGAGATACAGCTGCGCTCTCACTGGATTTACTGGGGGGAAAAAAGTAAACACAGACGGTATTTCTCACATTTCTTGATGTGGGCGTGTGTCTACATGCCTCAACGAACCACGAGGTGAGATGTGTATCTCACTGACTCTCTCTACATTCATTGGCCATCCCGATGTTCACTGACCTTCCTACGTTCAATGACCTTCACTAGCTGTCCCATCGTTCACTGGCTGTCCCGAAAGCTAGAGAGCATATGGATGAGTTTGGAATGACAAGCAGGCCAAGTTGGGTTTGGGTATCAGATTTTCCGCCCTCTTTGACATTGCTGAGCCACAAGTGTGAGTCTTATTATAAAAACATGATACATAAAACCATGATACTGACATGGTTACCATGTATGTCCCAGGTTATTTTTATTTCCCGTTTTATTTCATTTTCAAACTTGTGAATTAACCAGCTTTTCTAAATGGTCAACACCACCTTTCTGCTTTAAACTCTGTGCTTGCTTTGTGTAACTCAGTATCCCAGTTGCTTTTAGTAGCACTCTCTCGACGGCTTCCAGCAACCTGACCACCTATTCTGTGAGCCTTGTTCCTGCATACTTTTAACTGTTGCCATTTGTTTATCACATGGATGGGCATTTTCGTGTGTGATGTGTGTTTTAAACATTGTTTGTGTAGGTGTTGGTGCCTTGACTGTTAACACAATGTTATGTCCCTGCTTGTGTAAGTCGCTCCCTGAGTGTGAAGTCACAGCAATGCACGTGTATAATGAGGTGGTGGGGGTGTGTGTGTTTACTGAGTGTGTCGGGGTGTGTGTTTACTGAGTGTGTCGGGGTGTGTGTTTACTGAGTGTGTCGGGGTGTGTGTTTACTGGGTGTGTCGGGGTGTGTGTTTACTGAGTGTGTCGGGGTGTGTGTTTACTGACTGTGTCGGGGTGTGTGTTTACTGGGTGCGTCGGGGTGTGTGTTTACTGGGTGCGTCGGGGTGTGTGTTTACTGAGTGCGTCGGGGTGTGTGTTTACTGAGTGTGTCGGGGTGTGTGTTTACTGAGTGTGTCGGGGTGTGTGTTTACTGGGTGCGTCGGGGTGTGTGTTTACTGAGTGCGTCGGGGTGTGTGTTTACTGGGTGCGTCGGGGTGTGTGTTTACTGGGTGCGTCGGGGTGTGTGTTTACTGGGTGCGTCGGGGTGTGTGTTTACTGGGTGCGACGGGGTGTGTGTTTACTGGGTGCGTCGGGGTGTGTGTTTACTGGGTGTGTCGGGGTGTGTGTGTTTTCTGGGTGTGGTGGGGGTGTGTGTGTTTACTGGGCGTGGTGGGGTGTGTGTGTTTACTGGGCGTGTCAGGGTGTGTGTTTACTGAGCGTGTCGGGGTGTGTGTTTACTGAGTGTGTCGGGGTGTGTGTTTACTTGGCATGGTGGGGTGTGTGTTTACTGGGCTTGTCGGGGTGTGTGTTTACTGGGCATGGTGGGGTGTGTGTTTTCTGGGTGTGGTGGGGGTGTGTGTTTACTGGGCGTATCGGGGTGTGTGTTTACTGGGCATGGTGGGGTCTGTGTTTTCTGGGTGTGGTGGGGGTGTGTGTGTTTACTGGGCATGGTGGGGTGTGTGTTTTCTGGGTGTGGTGGGGGTGTGTGTTTATTGGGCTTGTCGGGGTGTGTGTTTACTGGGCATGGTGGGGTGTGTGTTTTCTGGGTGTGGTGGGGGTGTGTGTTTACTGGGCGTATCGGGGTGTGTGTTTACTGGGCATGGTGGGGTCTGTGTTTTCTGGGTGTGGTGGGGGTGTGTGTGTGTACTGGGCATGGTGGGGTGTGTGTTTTCTGGGTGTGGTGGGGGTGTGTGTTTATTGGGCTTGTCGGGGTGTGTGTTTACTGGGCATGGTGGGGTGTGTGTTTTCTGGGTGTGGTGGGGGTGTGTGTGTTTACTGGGCATGGTGGGGTGTGTGTTTTCTGGGTGTTGTGGGGTTGTGTGTTTACTGGGCATGGTGGGGTGTGTTTTCTGGGTGTGGTGGGGGTGTGTGTTTACTGGGCATGGTGGGGTGTGTGTTTTCTGGGTGTGGTGGGGGTGTGTGTGTTTACTGGGCATGGTGGGGTGTGTGTTTTCTGGGTTTGATGGGGGTGTGTGTGTGTTTACTGGGCATGGTGGGGTGTGCGTTTTCTGGGTGTGGTGGGGGTGTGTGTGTTTACTGGGCATGGTGGGGTGTGTGTTTTCTGGGTGTGGTGGGGGTGTGTGTGAATTCTTTGATGACTTGTTGGTTGTATTTGTGATGTGCAACGTTATGGTATCTAGCTGGGTCATACCATTTGGTGTGGGATCTGTGACTTTTCCTACCTTCATAATATTTGTTCCAGCACCTTGTGGTACAAAAACGTTTTGGAAGGACTGAGGACAGTATTATATGCTGCAGGAATTAATCAGGAAAACCCCATCTCCTTTCTCTCCTGTGTGTTTTGGATTTAATTTGTGGAGAATGCAAGTTTTGATTTTTGATTTTATGTTCATGTGAGAGTGCGTTGGATTCAGTAACATGCCACCCTTCCGTCACTAAGCCCTTTGTATTCCTGAGTGACCATTGATTTTCAACACTTCCCTTGCTGAAAAGGAAGGGAGGTGAAAGGTTGAAATCGTGTCTGTCTGTGTATCGGCATCTTTCCACATTTGTCAGTGTTTGAATCTGGGAGAGAAGCGAGCTCTCCGATCTCACCGCAACAGTGGCATGGAGTCTCTGCACATTTCGATCACTCAGCCCGTACCCAATGCTTTGCAATGTGTTTGTGTTCGTGGTTCATGCTCGAGGTGTCTGCTGGAAGCAGTGTTCCCATTGTGTTGGTGACAGAGCGAGCGTGCCAGGTGTAAGCCCGCATGGCCCTGCTGCTCCTCAGCACCCACCGTGGTGCTGATGGTGAGCACGGACACCACCATTGCCATCATTTCCTGCACCATCATCGCCATTGCCATCGAAGCCGTGCAGAACGTGTGCTGACACAGCGGCAGGACACCCTGCTGTGCAGGCAGGGGAAGCAGGAGTGAGGTGTCAAAACGTCCCTCCACTCCACCACTCAACTCATTGACCCTCTGGAATCTCGCACGTGGTCTTGGATTGGAACAATTTGGTGAATTGCTCCTGTTTCGACGGCTAGCCCCAGGAATCAAAGTGAGGAGCTTTAATTTAGCTGTGAAGAGCTCGGGCCTTCCATTAAAACTGTTTGGCCCAGCCCTTGGGAGCAGGAGTGCTCTTGATAAAATGCTGTTGAAGAATGCCGTGCTCAGGTTGCAAGCAGGAGTTTCTCTTCTTGGTTACACCAACCGCCCTCCTCCCCCTGAGCCACGAGTCTGGGTTACCCTACATTGGCATTTACTTCCCTCCTGATGCATCCTTCACACGGTGACATGGAAGAAAAGTTGCTCCATTGCCTATGCACCGACCCTGAGTTGAGCTGGTGACTTGGTTAGAGTGTGGGAGGGAGCCTTGGTGTGCTCAGAGAGGTGGAAGGATGGATTCTGCCGCAGTTGCTTGAGAAAATGTCCACGGGAGATGGCTGGCTGGTTGTATTCAGGTTAACTCTGCAGAGTTCCCTGCTGTTCATGCTCGAGGTGTCTACTGGGTGAAGCTGTTCCCTTTGGGATTTCACTCATGGTCATTCATGTAAGTCTGCAGAGTCTGGTTATTCAGGGGGACAGGTTCCCATGTGTAACTACTGTATTCAGGGGGATGGATCCTCACTGGAACTCATATACTCAGGACATGGGAATTTTCTTTGGCTTGGCTTCGCGGACGAAGATTTATGGAGGGGGTAAAAGTCCACGTCATGGGAATACCCACAGTGTAACTACTGTGAGAAACAGAAGTACCTTCACAAATTCGCTCAAGACAAAAATTGAGAACAAAGAACATTTATTGTACAACAGTGCAAAGTTGGGTGCTTCCCCTTACCCTGGGAATACACACACGTACTGGGGCTCACCCAACTTTTATGTTCATTTCAGTGTAGAGGTACCCTCCCCCCCCCCTAACATTCTTCTGCCTCCTGGATTGGTTTGGCATTTGGTAATTCTATGTGCAATTTCTGTAAACTTGAAAGACCATGGTGTATCCTGTCTGGGTCCCATCATGTCATTGTCCTTATTCATGAATCTGCCTTTGTCCTTATTCACACATCTCAACCCCCAGGATTTACTAATTCTGCAGAACTTGCTAATTCTTTCTATCACTAGAAGACCCTTATTCTATTGTACTTGCGTAACCCTTCCTCACACTCTTATCGGATTCATCCCTACTCAGCACTTACTTAACTTCCTCTAATCTAGTCTAGTCTTCCTTATTTCATTCATACTAGCTTGACTTCCTATATTCTATTATCTCTCACACTACCATATTCAGCGTAAGAGGTGCTCACTGTGTAACTACTGTATTCAGGGGAAAGGGCACACATCATGTCTACTGTATTCAGGGGAAGGGGCACACAACATGTCTACTGTATTCAGGGGAAGGGGCACACAACATGTCTACTGTATTCAGGGGAAGGGGCACACAACATGTCTACTGTATTCAGGGGAAGGGGCACACAACATGTCTACTGTATTCAGGGGAAGGGGCACACAACATGTCTACTGTATTCAGGGGAAGGGGCACACATCATGTCTACTGTATTCAGGGGAAGGGGCACACATCATGTCTACTGTATTCAGGGGAAGGGGCACACAACATGTCTACTGTATTCAGGGGAAGGGGCACGCAATATGTCTACTGTATTCAGGGGAAGGGGCACACATCATGTCTACTGTATTCAGGGGAAGGGGCACACAACATGTCTACTGTATTCAGGGGAAGGGGCACGCAATATGTCTACTTTATTCAGGGGAAGGGGCACGCAATATGTCTACTGTATTCAGGGGAAGGGGCACGCAATATGTCTACTGTATTCAGGGGAAGGGGCACGCAACATGTCTACTGTATTCAGGGGAAGGGGCACACAACATGTCTACTGTATTCAGGGGAAGGGGCACACAACATGTCTGCTTTATTCAGGGGAGGGGCACGCAACATGTCTACTTTATTCAGGGGGAGTGATCTTACAATATATGTACTGATTTTTGTTAGCAAATTATTAGCAACAATTTATTTTTATATCATCCTTTTAATGTAGAAAGAATTTAGGTGAATGGGTTGTGGAGGGTGGATTAAAATAAAATACAGCTGTTCGTTATGCAAAAGGCAGCAGAGGTTTTGGTGAGAAAAACGTAAAGAAGATCGCGGTTGTGAGGTTGAAATCTGAACTTGAGAATCGAAGAGATTCGGGAGAGTGACTGGAGATGAGGTGCAGAAATTGGGTTTTTAGGGAGGGTGTGCTGAGCTGTTTTAAGGGAAGATAGCAAGGGAAACATTCCCCGACAGAGTGAACGTAGAGCAATCCTGATCTGAAGATTGCAGCATTTGCTGTGTTTGAGTACCTTGTGGTAGCTTGCTGCTCACAGGCTTCTCATCACAAAAACATCCTCCACTCAGCTTCCTTCCTGTGCTTTAGGGCAATCCATGAAGTCGGAGTGTTCACAGGGCAGGGACTGATGTCGGGAGGATATGAGAGGCAGAGACAGGGTGGACAGCCAACATCTCTTTCCCAGGGCAGGATCAGCAAACTCCAGAGGACGTCTGTACAAAGTGAAGAGAGGGAGACGTCGGGTAAGTTTTTTAACGCAGAGAGTTGTGTGTGTCAGGAATGCCTTGTCAGGGGTGGTGATGGAGGCTGATACTTCAGGTACATTTAAAAGACTCTTGGACAGGCACATGGATGGAAGGAAAATAGAGGGTTATGGGTATATTTATATAGGTAGGTTTATATAGGTTGGCACAGCCTTGTGGGCCGTAGGGTCTGTACTCTGCTTAATGTTCAATGTATAATCATCACTCCTTGCCTCCTATCACCAAGATAGTTTTGGATCCAATCTGCCAAATTGCCTTGGATTCCATGTTGCTCAACTCTTTGGACCAATCCTCCAAGTGGGTCTTTGTTAAAGACTTTCATGAAATACGTTTTAAACATATCCAAGATCCCTCTGGACATCAGTGGTCCCAACACTTCAACCATTTACTGCCAACTCATGAATGAGTTAGGACAGTGAAGTTCTTCAGGACATTAAGATTAACCAGGAATTTTCGATGTCTTGTCTGTCTTTTAAAAAAATCTCAGGTTAGTCAGGCACCAACAAATCCAGGCCGATTGTCCATGATCAACCCCTGCCGTCCCAAGTGTGGATTAATCCTGCCCTTAGGACTACTGACAGTGGCCTGAAATTACCTGGCTTATCCCTGCTACCCTTCCTGAGAACAGGCAGTACTCTTGCTATCCTCCAGTTATCTGTGGCCACGGAGACATAAACACCTCTGTCAGGGTGCCAATTCTGGCAACCTGTGACATATCTCATCAGGCCCTGAAGATTTATCCAGTACAACATCTAAAACTCTTCATTAATCACATCATATGCTGAAGAATTTTACTGTCTTAACTAAAATCTTCTACTTTTATACAGTGTCAGTGGCAATGTGCAGTAAATGCTTAAAAAAATTAATGTAGAGGGATCTTGGTTCCCCGGTGGGAAGTCCTCTTGCTGCTGTATAAAACTTTTGTTGGGCCGCATTTGGTTGGAGTAAATTTTACTTACTGCACGGTAGAAGCCGATTCCAGCCATTTCAATCCATGCCTCCCTATTACTCCCAAATTAACCTACAACCCCGGTACAGTTTTGAAGGGTGGGAGGAAACGGAGCACCTGGAAGAAACCCATGCAAACAGGGAGAATGTACAGACTCCTTACAGACAGCGCCAGATTCAAACCCGGGTCTTTGGTGCTGTTACAACATTGTGCTAATCCCTAGGTTAACCGCGCTGATAACAGAATATTGCGTGCAGTTCTGATCGCTGCATTACAGGAAGGATGTGGAGAGGGTGCGGAACAGATTCATCCTCTAGGATGTTGCCTGGATTAGTGAGTTGGAGCTGATAGGAGAGGTTGTTTTCTCTGACCTGTCACAAGCTGAGGAGTGACCTGATAGAAGAAATAAAATTCTAAAAGACATTGACAGACTTTTCCCTGGAGTGGAAATATATATTAGAGGACATCGCTTCAAGATGAAATGAGAAAGGTTTTACACATGTGCAATAGGTGCCTGGAATGTGCTGCTGGGAGCTGGTAGAAACTAATATGATGGTGGTGTTTAAGAGGCCTTCAGACAGACACACAAAGTGGCAGGGATGGAGGGATTGGTTTAAATGGTCTTCATTTGCAGTTTGCATGGGCCTTTTGCTGTGCTCTACTGTTCCGTGTTTGAAGAAAGGAGGGAGAGAGAAAGCAGGGAGCTGAAGGCCATTTAGCCTCATGTCTGTGTTGAGGAAATACTGTAATCCATTACCAACTGGGCCAAGATGAATGTGATTTGGCAGAGTCGGCATGGTTTTTTTGAAAGGGAGATTGTGTTTAACAAATGTCGTGGAGTAGAAGAGTGGAGTAAAGGAAGCTGTTAGAGTCTGAGCTCCTGGGATTCCATTAGGCATTTGATAAAGTGTGCGGTGAAGATGAGGATCTGTGGAGTAGACAGTAATCATACTGCTGGAAAGTTGGTTGAAGGATGGAGATGAAATCATGTAATCCTTTCATAAGATGTGAACATTATTGACGGTGCTAGGATTTTTTGTCCATCCTTCATTCCCTGAATTGAGGGGGTGGACCAAGTTGGTGAGGATGGAGTCCCGTTAGGGCCGGCTTTGTTAGGCAGAGGTCAGATCTCAGGTCATAAAATGGTGGCAGTGGACACTGTGATGAAGGAAACAGAATGAACTTTTACGTTGATAACCCACCATCAGGGTTAATTAAGGTATTGCTTAAAGAATGAGAGCAGAAGTGTTTTAGATGGAATTGGGATTGCACTGAGGTGCTGGAACTTCCAAAAGAAGAATTGATAAGATGGTTTGTCGTGGAGATTGGGATTACAAAACCAGCACGGAGCAGCTTTTCCTTCTCTTCCCCTTTCCAGTTCTGTCATCTTGTGTCCCCACCCCATCCACATCCCATCCCAACTCAACAGCTCTCAGGATGATGAGTTTCCCTCTCCTATTGCCAATGTGTGTACTGCATGTCAACAAGAGGTCAAGGCCGCTGTGTTGCAGGAACAGTGACCAGTCAGAATGACATCAACCTCCATTCATGTGGCAATAGAGAGAGCAGTAGATTACAGCCTCTTAATGGGGAATGTCTGGGCAGCTGTTGGAAGATGTTGGCTGTGCTGAATGGTATCACAGAGAGAGATGCTGAGCAGATCCCTCTACTTTGGCAAGGTGCACATTCACCACAACTCAAGTCTCACACAGCATTTCTACTCAGTTAAAACAACCTTGCAATTCTAGATCACTGGCACTGAGTTCTCAACGGAAGTCCTTGTGCTATGACAACATTGGCTTCAATGGCTGTGGCTTGCTTCTTCATTCATTGTATACCTGTTGCATTATTGCACCATTTGCAGTCCGTATACTGTGTCTCCATGTTTTCTGTTCAAAATGGATTATATCACTGAGAGCTGGAATTCCAAGTATTCTATCAGCCAGGCAGTGTGTGGAATACCTAGTTTTCATAACCTGCATGATCGAGTTTTGTTTCTATGTTTGAGGGTGACATTGAGCCCGAGTCAGTCGAACGGGAAACTTTGCAGTCAGCCACATCACTGTTAGCCAACTCTTTCAGAGATGACTCACCCAAAATTGTATAATGCCCAGAGAAAATTAATTTCAGTGCAAAGTCATTTGAATGGCCAAAGATAGATTTTAAGTTGCACAAAGGAGCATTAATCAGCATGGAGAAATGTTAGAGAATGCAAGCTGTTTGTGTGTGAAAGGTTCAGCTGGGATTGTGTCAGAAGGTAAGGAAACAGACAATTGCCCAGATCCAGAAGAGATAATGTGTCCTCAGGTTGGAAGAGATGATGATTCAAGGACAAAGAATTGGGAGAGGTAGTTGTGTAAAAGGGTTGGAAAACTGGAGGAGTGATTTGGACTGGAGATGGGAGTTGCTGCAGTTTGAGACTTGGTTGGTTCTCAGAGGTAGCACAAGGATGAAACAATGGGAGGCATAGGTTTCGAAGGGAACTCCGTGGTCCGGGAACCAGAAAGGGCATCTTCACTGGGTTCGGTTTCCTTCGTCCCAGAGACAGTTGGAGCAGCTGCCTCCAGGCCCCAGTGGAGCTGTCCTGAGCCATGTGTACCATTCACCCTGACTATCCCAACCTCTGCACATTAGAGCCATTCAGCCCATTACATCCACACCTGCCATCTGAACCCATCTACCAGCTCCGGACCATAGCCTTCTGTGCCTTGGTAGCTCAGGTGCTTGTCCTGATACAATTCATATGATATGCATCACATGTTCAGGTGTCTTCTTTAGATCCCCTCTAAAACCTCATCTCCCCTCCCTAAGTTTGTAATGCCACCAAAATGGGATATGTTGTGAACAGTGTAGTAGGTTATTTAAGGTTACAACACAATGTGGATCAACTAGGGAAGTGGGCCAAGGAATGGCAGATGGAATTGAACTGACAAATATGAGCTGTTGCACTTTGAGAAGTTAAACCAGAGTAGGACTTGGTTGGGGTGTAAAGTACAATGGATGGGACCTCAGGGCCCAGCTGTACAAGGTGCTGGTGAGACCACACCAGCAGTACTCTGTGCGGTTCTGGTCGCCTCGATGTAAGACAAACCAATCTAGTGGAATAGTGCAGAGAAGCGTGGCCGAGATTTTGGGGCCGGGGGCAGGGTGTTGAGTTACAGGGAGAGGGTCGATATTCCCAAAAGTGAGGGGGTGTGGGAGTGAGGGGATACGCTGAAAGCAAAGGGGGTGAGGGGTGACTTACAGGGGGAGGGATGATGGGCTATGTCTTCGTTCCCAAGCGAGGGGGTGGGGGGGGTGAATTACTAGGGGAGGGGAGATACACTGGGTACATTCCTGAGAGTGAAGAAGGTGAGGGATGACTTACTGGGGGAGGGGTAATGTGCTAGGTTTATATACCCGAGTGAGAGGGTGAGAGGGTGGGGGAGTGAGTTACTGGGGGAAGGGGGTGGGCTGGGCGAAGAAGGTGTGGGGGGGTGATCTTATAGAGATTACAAAATAATGAGGGCCTGTTTCCCAGGGTCGATGATTGTGGAACTAGAGAGTAAAGGTTTTAGGTGAGAGAGGAGACGTTTATGCTCAGAATGTGGTCCGTGTTTGGAATGAGCAGCTAGAGAACATAGAACGCAGTTCAGCCCGCAATGTTATGCAGTGGATTGGGATAAGTTATTTTCAGGCAAGGATGTGTGAGGTAAGTGGAGGACCTTCAAAGGTAAAGTTTTGAGAACACAGTGTTTTGTCTGTTCCTGTCAGAGTTGGAGGCAAAGTCAGGAGTTACAGGCAACCTTGGTTTTCGAGGGATATTGGCGATCTGGTATAGAAGAAGAGATAGGTGTATAACGGGTAAAGGCAGCATGGAGCAAATGAGATACTTGAGTATAAAAAATGTAAGAAAAACCTCAATAAAGAGATTAGGAAGGGTAAAAGAAGACACAAGGAAAATCCTAAGGATTTCTACAGGTATATTAAGCACAAAAGGATAAAAAGGTAATAAAATTGGTCCCCTTGAAATCATAGTGGTCAGCTTTGTATGGAGCCAAAAAAGAAGGGAGTGATTTTAAATGTCTTTTTTTTAATCAGTTTTCACTCAGGAAGCAGGTACAGAGTCATGGGAAGTAAGAAAAACAGTGAGGTGGTGGAACCTGTACAGATCAAAGAGGAGGAAGTTTGCTGTCTTTAAGCAAATAAGGGTGGATAAATCCTGAGGACATGACAAGATATTCCCTCGGACCTTGATGGAGGCTCATGTAGAAATTGCAGGGGATTTGGCAGAAATATTTAAAATGTCCTTATCCACGGGGGAGGTGCTGGAGGAGTGGAAGGGAGCTCATGTTGTTCCGTCGTTTTAAAAAAGGCTCTAAAAGTAACCCTGCAAATTATAGGCCGATGAGCCTGACGTCAGCAGTAGGTAAATTATTGGAAGGTTTTTCTAAGAGATCAGATCTACGAGTATTTGGGATAGTCAGCATGGCTTTGTGTGTGGAAGGTTGTGTTTAACCAATCTTCTCGAGTTTTTCAAGGAGGTTACTAGGAAATTAAACAAAGGAAAGGATGTGGATGTTGTCCACGTGGACTTTAGTAAACGCCTTTAACAAGGTTCCTTCCACATGTGAGGTTGGTCAGGAAGGTTCAGACACTCGGTATTCATGGTGAGGTAGCAAACTGGATTCAACAATAATGATCTGGGAGGAGCCAGAGAGTAGTGGTGGATGATGCTTCTCAGACTGGAGGCCTGTGACTAGTGGGGTGCCTCGGGGATTGGTGCTGGGACCATTCTTGTTTGTCGTCTATATCAGTGATTTGGATGATAATGTGGTAAATTAGATCAGCAAGTTTGCAGATGACACTAAGATTGGAGACATTGTGGACAGCAAAGGTTTTCAAAGCTGCAGAGGGATCTGGACCAGTTGGAAAAATGGGCTGAAAAATGACAGATGGAATTTAATGCAGACAAGTGTGAGGTGTTGCATTTTGGAAGGACAAACCAAGAAAGGATGTACATGGTAAATGGTCGGGCACTGAGGAGTGCGGTAGAACAGAGGGATCTGGGAATACAGACTCATAATTCCCTGAAAGTGGCATCACAGGTGGACAGGGTTGTAAAGAGAGCTTTTGGCAAATTGGCCATCATAAATCAAAGTATTGAGTACAGGAGTTGGGATGTTGTGGTAAAGTTGCATAATGCATTGGTGAGGCCAAATTTGGAGTATTGTGTGCAGTTTTGGTCACTGACCTACAGGAAAGATATCAATAAGATAGAAAGAGTGGAGAGAAGATTTACCAGGATGTTGCCCGGACTATAGGAACTGAGTTACAGGGAATGATTAAACAGGTTAGGACTTTATTCCCTGGAGTGTAGAAGAATGAGGGGAGATTTGATAGAGGTATTTAAAATTATGAGGGGGATAGACAGAGTAAATGTAGACAGGGTTTTCCCACTGAGGGTAGATGAGATACAAACCAGAGGACATGGGTTAAGGATGAAAGGGGAAAAGTTTAGGGGGAACATGAGGGGATCTTCTTCACAGAGAGAGTGGTGGGGGTGTAGAAGGAGCTGAAGTAGTGAAAGTGGGCTTAATTTTAACATTTAAGAAGAATTTGGCCATGTATATGGATGGGAGAGGTATGGAGGGCTATGGACTGGGTGGTGGTCAGTGGGACCAGGGAAAAATAATAGTTCAGCACAGAATAGAAGGGCCGAAGGAGCCCGTTTCTGAGCTGTAGTGTTCTGTGGTTCCAAGGTTCTACACACCTTTATATACCTAAAAATACTAAACCCTCTCTACCCCATAACCCTCTATTTTCCTTCCATCCATGTGCCTGACAAAGAGTCTCTTAAATGCCAACAACCATCCCCTGACAAAGCATTCCAGGCACCCACAACTCTGTGTAAAAAAACATACCCCTGGTGTCTCCCTTAAACTTTGCTCCCTTCACTTTGTATAGATGTCCTCTGGTGTTTGCTGACCCTGCCCTGGGAAACAGGTGCTGGCCGTCCACCCTATCTATACCTCTCAGAATCTTGTAGATCTCTATTAAGTCTCCTCTCATCCTTCTTCCCAGGTCTGCTAACCTTGCTTCGTAATATGTTTTCCAACCCAGGCAACACCCTGGTAAGTTTCCTCTGCACCCTCTTCATAGCTTCCACATCCTTCCTGTAGTGAGGTGACCAGAACTGAACACAAGTTCTAACTGTATTTTACCAGAGATCTGTGGAGATGCAACATCACCTCACGACTCCTGAACTCAAACTAATGAAGCCCAGCATCTCATAGGGATTATTAACTATCCATTAAACTGCATGGCATCTTTGAGCGATCTATGGATTTGGACCCCAAGATCTCTCTTCTTCTACACTGTTAAGAATCCTGTCATGAACCATGTATTCTACCCTCGACCATCCAAAAATGCATCACTGTATTTATCCAGATTGACTCCTACAGCCACTTTTCTGCCCAACTCTGCTTTCTGTCTATATCTTGTAACCAGCAACAACCTTCAACACTATCCATTACTCCTCCAACCTTCATATCATCCACAAACATGCATGTCCCATTCCTCAAAATCTTCGTCCAGATCATTTATAAAAATTCCAGAACAGATCCCTGCGGAATACCACTCGTCACTGATCTCCAGGCAGAATACTCCCTGTTCACTACTACTCTCTGTTGTCTCCAGGCAAACCAATCCTTAATACACACAGCCAAGGTTCATGGATCCCATAACTCATGATTTCCTGAATGAATCTCTCATGGGGGACCTTGTTAAATGCTTTACAAAATTGATGTGCACCATGTCTACCACTCTACCCTCATCAATTTCTTTTTATTATCTCCTCAAAAAACTCATTTAGAACTTCCCTTCACAAAGCCATGCTGACTATCCCAAAGAAGACTGGACTTCTCTAAATGCTCATGGATTCTGTCCTTAGGAAACTTCTCCAATAGTTTGTACACCTCTAACATAAGACTCACCTGTCTGCAATTCCCAGGATTCTCCATATTTTTTTAAAACAAGGGGAACAGATTTGCCAATTTTCAATTCTCTGGCACCTCCCCTGTGGTCAAGGAGGATCCGAAGATCATTGCCAGAGCCTAAGCTATCTCTTCCCTCCCTTCCCACAGCAATCTTGGGTACATCGTGACTGGCCCCGGGGACTAATCACTCCTATGTTTTTAAGAAGGTCCAGCTCTTCCTCTTTCCTTATCTCCAGCACACTCCAGCACACAATGCTGTTCTATTCTGACCTCACCTTGACCAAGGTCCTTTCCTGTGGTGAGTACTGAAGCAAAGTATTAGAATCCTAGAACATTACATCCCAGAAATAGGCCCATTCTGTGGGCCGAATCAGTTATTTCCTAGTCCCTCTGACCTGCATCCGGTTCATAGCCTCCACACCCCTCCCATCTATGTGCCTGCCCAAATTCCTTTTAAATGTTAAAATTGAGCCCGCGCTCACCACTTCAGCTCGCAGCTCGTTCCTCACTCCCACCACTTTCTGTGTGAAGAAGTTCTCCCTCATTTCCCCTAAACTTTTCCCCTTTTACCTTTAACCCATGTCTCTGATTTTTATCTCACCCACCCTCAGTGGAGAAAGCCTATCTCCATTTACTCTGTCTTGTCCCCTCATAATTTTAAATACCTCTATCAAATCTCCCCTTCTCTCCAAGGAATAAAATCCTAACCTGTTTAACCTTTCACGGTAAACTCAGTTCCTGAAGTCTGGGCAACATTCTAGTAAATCTACTCTGCACTCTTTCTATCTTATTGATCTCTTTCCTGTAGTTGGATATAAAAGCAAATGGGATTCGCCTTGAATATCACAGTGATCAGCATGGACGAGTTGGGCCAAAGGGCCTGTACTGACCTCCATGATCCTCTGACTCAATGCAATATTACTGTTGTCCCCACTTCCCCTGGGACCTTGACCTTTTACCATATCTATGTCACTACTACGCACCAGGGAGAAAAGTCCCAGCCGATCCAGCCTCTCCTTAGAATTCAAGCCCCTCCAGTCCTAGGAACATTCTTGTGAATCTTTCTGGTTTAATAATGCCTTTCGTCTAGTTGGGTAACCACACTGGCACTTAATACTCCAAGTGTGGACTCAGCAACATTTTGTCCTGTTGTGACGTGGAATCTCCTGTACTTAATGCCCTAATTGATGATGGCAAGCGTGCCCAACCTTCTTCACCACCTTCTCTCTCAACCTATGTTGCTACTGTCTTTGCTCTGTTCCATTCTCCTGGGCCCCCGACTCACTGTGCCCTGGTTTAACCTACCAAAGAGCAGCACGTTGCTTTTGTCAGAGTTGAATTCCATCTGCTGTTCCTCTAGATCCTGTTGTATTCTCAGACCACCGTTTTCACATTCCACTGCACCAATGTTGATGATCCTCACTAGCTGGTTTAGTGTGCACCAATCTATGCATGGATGCCATCTCCACTTCAACACTGCAGGGATGCTGGGTTCACAGCATAGCAGCGCTCAACCCGAATAGTTGGTTTTTTTTTAAATAGGAGGGGTATATACCTGGAAGTGTTCAGTCTTAAGGGCCAAGAGCACAGTAATGAATCAACGTGATGCAGGGCAATACTCTGGGAACCCACGTCAGGACCAGGTTTGTGCTGGACTCTACCCTGAGTGAGCTTTTATTGCCAAGGGTAATGAATGTGGTGTCAGGGGTGCTTGTCATTCATTCTGTTCTGTTGACCATTGGGACAGGAGAGCAAGAGAGAAAAAGAGATGGGAGCTGGGATAGACCAATTGATTTGGAAAGGAAATAGATTTCAAAATGATTAAAAAAGATGTGAAAGCACACAGAATCATAGAAATTTACATCATAGAATGATAGTCTTCAGACCATCATTTCTGTGTTGAGTTTGTTTTGACCACTTCCCAGCCTTTAAGATTCTGTGACCCAGATACTTTTGCAATTGTATTTTAATTGTGGCAAGAGTTTCTACCTCCCCAACTTTGCAGGTAATGAGATCCAATAATCTGCCACCTATGGGGTCAACTTTTATTTTCACCAGTTCCCTCTTATCCTTCAATCAATCTGTTAATTCCAATTCGTAACTTCTGGTCCTTACATGACTTTGACATATTAACTATCCTCCCACTTTCTTTATTACAAGAAAACTATCCCAGCCTAGTCAGCTTCCCCTCATGACCATAACTCTCTAGGGCTGCCAAAGGGGAAGCTGAAAAGAAAGAACAGAGAATCGTACCGCACAGGACAAGCCCTTGGCTCATGTGTCTGTGCGAAGCAGGGTGCTAGATAAACTAAAAACCTTTCTGCTTGCCCCTGACTGATATTCCACCACCCTCTTCATGTTTGTGTGTCTGTCTGGAAGCCTCTTAAATACTATCTTTGTACCTCCTTCCTCCACTACCCTTGGCAGCCTGTTCCAGGCACCCACCACTCTCTGTGTTAAATATTTGCCCCACAAATCTCCCTTAAAACTTTCTCCCTCACCTTAAACACACATCCTCCAGTGTGTGACATTTTTACCCTGGGGACAAGATTCTGACTGTCCACACTACCAAATGCCTCTCATATCAGGTCTCCCCTCAGCCTCTGACACTCCAGAGGTAAATTTTCTACTGAAAAGATATTTGGTCAGGTGCTTGGATAAGAGAGGTTTGGAGTTGTAGGGGCCAAACACAGTGCCATGTGACTGGGTCAGTTGGAAAACCTGGTTGACATGGAAAGGTTGGGTTGAGGGGTGTGTTTCAATGCAGGATTGCTCTTGACTCCAAATCTACTTTCCAGTGCTTGCACACCTTCCTGCATTTTAGATGCACAGTACTTCAGCCATGTATGAAGTAGTATTTTATACAGTTCTAAACTAATGACAAAAAAGTTAATGTTTAAATTCAACAGAAAATGCTGGGGATACTCAGCAGGCCAGTCAACACCCATGGGGGGAGGCGGTTAATGCTTCGCGTCACTGGCTTTCTGTCAGGATCTGCTGATAGGTTATTGAATTGAAGTATTAACTATTTCTACACATATGCTGCCTGACCTGCTGAGTTTTTATGCATTTTTAGTTTTATTTCATACAGTTCACCGGCATCTGATGCATCTTTTGCTGACCCGTGAACATCGTGGATATCTGTGTAGGGCTCCAAGTTTCCTCTGTCTCTCACCATTCCAAATCTCCCACCATTTTCTGTCACCAAACAGCAGGTAGATCAAGTGCATGTTCTTACCTTGGGAAAAAGGCAATGACTATTTACCTATTTAAAAATCTAAATATTTTTAGACATTCAGTAAGGTAACAGACCCTTCAGATCCATGAGCCCGTGCTGCCCAAGTTCCCCAATTAACCTAAAACCCCCATATGTTTTGAAGGGTGGGTGGAAACTAGAGCACCTGGAGGAACCCACGCAGACACAGGAAGAACATACAGACAGTACTGGATTCAAACCCGGTCACAGTTGTGCTAACCGTGTCATTCCAACCTTATCTCTGCCCTTTGATGTCATAAACCTCTATTAACTGTCCCATTTTGAAAAGTCCACGCCACTCCTAACTGAAACCTGCCAGTTGCAGTAACATCCTTGTGAATCTTTTCTGACCACTTTCCAGCTAATTATTGTTGTTCCCAAAGCTGGACAACCAGTTCTGCACAAAATACTCTCATCAACTGCTGGTACAGTTGTAACCTGATGTCCCTGAGGCCCTTGTTAAAGTAAACCTCTGCTGGTTCTTCATGATCCACATCCATCTATTTCCTTGTAAAAGCCTCTGAAATGTTGCTGCGGGGTTTGTTTCCACCACTACTCCAGGCACCCACCATCCTCCATGTAAAATGTTTCCCCATCTCATCCTAAATGCATGTCTCCTAGTCTGCGACATTTTTGTTCTGGGTAAAAGATTCTGTATTTCCACCCTATCATTGCCTCTCAGGTTTTTATAAACCTCTATCAGCTCTCGGCACTCCAAAGAAAACAGCTCCATGTTGGTCAAACCTCTCCTTATAGCTCAGACCCTCTAATTCTGGCAGCATCCTGGTAAACCTCTCACCAGCAAACTTCCTAAACATTTTACCCAAGTTGTCAGAATAGATGACCAACAACAGTGGCCCTACACTAATTCCTACCACATACCACTGGACACCGGTGTCTAACCTGGATCACACCCTTCCACCACCACCCTCTGATTCCTACTATAAAGTCGATTCTGTATTCAGTTAGGCAGCTTACCCTGGGTCCATGTGATAGGACCATCCAGACTGGCCTACCAGGCCTTTTGATAGCTCCTCTTCACCCCTTCTGGTTTATCAATATCATTCCCATAAATGACTGACCAGAACAACACACATAGTGTGTCTGTAATGAAGCTGGATCATGAAGTTCCAACTTTTGTACCCAATAACCTGCCCAGTAAAGCCCAAAAACCTCCTTCATCACCCAGTCCTCCTGAGTTGTCATTTTACTGGAGTTATGCATTTGTATCTGGTAGTGAGGTCATGGAAAATATATAGATTAATGAGGAGCTAGTTCTGGCTATTTTAAAGAGAATCAAGGTGGATAAATCTCCAGGTCTTGACAAGATATTCCCTAGAACCCCAAGGGAGGTTAGTTGGGACTCTGACAGAAATATTTAAAATGTCACTGGCCACGGGGTAGGTGCTGGAGGACTGGAGGGTGGCTCATGTGGTTCCACTGTTTAAAAAAAGGCTCTAAAAGTAAACCTGGTAATTATAGGCCTGTGAGTGATGTTGGAGGTGGGTAAATTAATGTAGAGTATTCTTAGAGATGGTGCATACAATTATTTAGATAGGGATTGATTAAGAGTAGTCAACATTGTTTTGTATGTGGTAGATCATGTTTAACACATCTTAAAGAGTTCTTTGAGGAGGTTATTAAGAAGGTTGATGAAGAGAAGGCTGTGGATGTTGTCTATATGGACTTTAATAAGGCCTTTGACAAGGTTCTGCAGAAGATAGTGAGGTTCAATCATTAGATATTATTGTTGAGGTCATGAAATGGATTCAACAATCGTTGGTTGGGAGATGCCAGAGAGTTGGGGTAGAAAATTATCAAATTGGAGGCCAGTGACTAGTGGATTTGCCTCAGGGATCGGTACTGGGTCCATTGTTGTTTGTTATATAATGATCTAGACGATAGGATGGTAAATTGGATTAGTAAGCATGCAGATGATACCAAGATTGGTGGTGTTGTGGACATTGAAGAAGGTTATAAAGGCCTGCAGTGGGATAAAGGCCAGTTAGAAGAGTGGGCTGGAAGATGGCAGATGGAGATTAATATTGATAAATGTGAGGTTCTACATTTGGTCGGACCAATCAGCAAAGCTCATACATGTTAAATGGGAGACAGTTGAGGAGTGCAGTAGAACAAAGGGATGTAGGAATTCTGGTACATAATTCCCTGAAAGTGGATCAGAGTATTGGGTACAGGAGTTGGGATGTCATGTTGAAGTTGTATAGGGCATTGGTGAGGCCAAATTTGGAATATTGTGAGGAGTTTTGGTGACGGAATTATAGGAAGGACATAAACAAAATAGAGAGAGTGGAGAGAAGATTTACGAGAATATGGCCTGGGTTTCAGAGTTTGAGTTACAGGGAAAGGCTGGGACTTTATCCCCTAGAGCGCAGAAGATTGAGAGATGATTTGATAGAGGTATTAACATTATGAGGGGAACAGATAGAGTCAATGTGGACAGGCTTTTTCCACTCAGAGTGGGGGAGATTCAAACAAGAGGACATGGATTGAGATTGAAGGGGAAAGGTTTAGGGGAAACATGAGGGGGAATTTCTTCACTCAGAGGGTGGTGGGAGTGTGGAATGAGCTTCCGGCCAAAGTGGTAGATGCAGGTTCAATTTTAATATTTAAGGAAAAGTTGGATAGGCATATGGATGAGAGAGGTGTGGAGGGTTATGGGCTGGGTGCAGGTCATTGAGACTAGGTGGGAGAAGGTGTTCGGCCTGGATTAGAAGGGCGAACTGGCCTCTGTGCTATAATTGTTATATACAATTATATGGTTATATGGTATCCCTTAATTTCTCTGTTCTGCAACACTTTTCAGGGCTCAGCCATTCACTGTGTAAGCCCACTGTGGTTTGAAGTACCAAAGTGCAACACGACATGATTGACAGAGCTAAACTCCATTTGCCATTCCTTGGCCCACCTCCCAATAGATCTAGGTCCTGTTGTGGACTTGGATATCCAAAATGTTGGAATAAATGGGTTCTTTTCAGTCTAGAACTAGAGGAGTACCTCAGAGATCGGTTCCTGGCCCCAAATATTCACTGTTTACATTAATGACTCAGAGAAAGGAACCATGGGTCTGTGGTGATGAAGGTACTGTGATTCTCCAACAGGATGAAAAGAGAATAAGTGAGTGGGCAGGAAACCAGCAGATAGCGTTTAACGTGGGGAAGTGTGAGGCCAAATGGAGAGAGTCTGCAAGTGAGTGAAGTTCAGGGGAAGTGCAGTGTCCCAGTGCACGGATCACAACAGAGCAGCAGCAGGTCCAGAAAGTACAAAAGGCAAACGGCCCTCTGAGTTGCAGAGTAGGGGGGTGGGGTTGCAGTTGTACAGGGTGTTGGTGAGGCTTCACCTGGAAAACTGCTCTCAGTTTCAGTCCCCTTATCTAAAAAAAGACCGAGGGACTCTGGAGGAAGCCCATGGGAGAGTCACAGTTAATTCCTGGGATGGGAGGACTCTCCTTCCAAGAGAGACTAAATCTAAATTTAAATTTAATTGGACTTGCATCATGATAACAGGCCCTTCTGGCCCATGAGCCCCTGCCATCCAAATACTCCAATTAACCTATAACTGTACGTTTTGAATGGTGGGAGGAAACTGGAGGGAGCACCTGGAGGAAACCCAATGCAGACACTGGGAGAAGGTCCTTTCAGACAAGGCCAGGTATTCGAACCTGGGTTGCTGGCGCTGTAATAGCCTTGTGTTTAATGCAAACAGTCACACCCCAAATAGTTTATCTTTTGAAGAGTGAGGACGACCTTGTTTAAAGTTCCTGAGGGGCTTCACAGATGCTGGGATGTTTTCACTTGTGGGAGAGTCTCAAACAAGGGGCATAACTACATTAATGGCCCTGGCATTCAAAACGGAGGTACACTCAAGTTCTTCTCACAGAGGTAGGGAGTACCGGATCAGGGGAAGTATTTGCTGTGGAGGTTGGGAAGTGTTGATAGATCAAGTTAAATAGGGTGGAGGAATGGAACAGAAGTGGAGTTGAAGCCAGGATCGTAGGGAATAGTGGGGCTGGTTTGTAGGCCTGATAGCCTATTCCTGTCACTATTTTCTTGTATTTATCTTGAAGATGGGAAAGAGCACCCAGAGTGCATGGACAATAATTGTGTTTGACGGCATGCCCTAGACTTTGGCCTGTGTGATGGAGCTGTTTGTTGGGGCTGATTCAGATGAGAGAGTAAGCCCAAGTTGAATGCAAGAGAACTGGGCAGTGGAGAAGAGGCAGTTGGAGTAGTGAGGTAATGCAGAGGACCAGGACAAATAAACTGCAGCGGCTGGAATCTTGAGCTGGAGGAAGTCAGCGGTTCAGACAGCATCTGAGGTAGCAATGGTCAGACAATGTTTTGGCTTGAGTCCCTGAGAAGCAAGTTAGTGTGATAGGTGGGCATTCCTCAGAATGCTCTGAGGACCATGGGAACATTTGAACACTGCAGCCCTGAGTCGAGTGTTTCCTGGTCTGATGCTGGATTTGTATGTTGCACGCCTATTTCCTGGCCCACACTTAGGGGTGCGGTGTTTTTGTGCCTGGAAAGTGAGACCTTCAGGCTAGTGTCTCCAATCATTCTTCCTCCATTGTCTGATGTAGTACACTTGGCCATTTGTCCATTTCTGCTCTTCGATCATACCTCACCCTCTGCCCCCTCATGAAATTTATCATGCTTTTTTCTTTCCCGTTATTTCCCTGTAGGCTTCGTTGGCGATTTGGCGCCATTGCTGAGGCTTGTTGCTTGAGGATCTCCTCAGTTCTGCCGAGGCATCCTCAATCCTAGTTGAAAGTGCAGTGTTCAGCCAAACAGAACGCTACACTTGGTGAAAGGTATGATCGAGTGAGTGATTGCTGCCTCCCATAGCACGTCGTCATTCTCCTGCAATACACAGAGGCTGGGCTGTGGAACAACCTGGAGATCACTGGCCACTGTGAGTGGCTGAGAGCTAGAAATTGGGGAGAGTGGGTGACAATGTGAGAGAATGAAAACAAGAGGGATTCACCTGATCAGTGTAGTTAATGGACAGAAGGACCTGTCTGTCTGCTGTCTCTCTCTAACTCGAGAAACTCTCTTGCCTCAACCAAAGCTTGTCTCATCAGCCCTTCCCTGTCATGGAATTGGGCACAAGGATGGTATGTTCAGGCTCACTACAAGCTAACGCCTGCCTTGGCCCAGTTCCTCCTGCCTGTGTTGGCTAAATCTAGTCTAACAGTGGATGTTGACATGGTTCCTTCAGCAACCATGACCCACAACCTGGATGCTGGCCTTGTCGGGACAGTGGTTTACTCGCTCTTGTTCTTGCTCTGCTGGAAGCTCTGCACGCGATGCCTGGCTCACTGTTAGATTTCCCCCACCCATATAACCATGTAACAGTTCATGGCGTGGAAACAGGCCCTCTCGGCCCTACAAGTCCACGCCAGTTCACTCACAAAGAACTCCGCTAGCTCTCCCAGCCTATTCTCCGCCCATAACCCTCTAACCCCCTCTTATCCATGTATATATCCAGCCTCCTCTTAAATGAAAGAATTGACTCTGCCTCAACTATTTCCTACGGACGTTTATTCCATTCAGCCACCGCTCTCTGAGTGAAGAAACATCCTCTAATGTTTCTCCTAAAATTTTGCTCCCTTACCCTCATCTTGTGTCCTCTTGTTTCAACCTCCCCTGCTGTAAGGGGGGAAAAGTCTACTTGCATCTAGTCTATCTATTCTCTTCATAATTTTAAACACCTCTATCAAATCCCCTCTCAACCATCTATGTTCCAATGAATAAAGTCCTAACCTCTTCAATCTTTCTCTGTATTCCAGGTATTTTAAGCCAGGCAACATCCTGGTAAATCTTCTCTGCACCCTCTCCACCTTATCTATATCCTTCCTATAATTTGGAGACCAGAACTGAACACAATACTCCAAACCTGGCCTCACCAACGCCTTAAACAGTCGCAGCATCACCTCCCACCTCCTATACTCTATGCTATGATTTATGAAGGCTAGCATAACAAATTCCTTCTTAACCACCCTGTCAACATGGGAATCCACCTTCAAGGAACGCTGCACCATAACTCCAAGATCTCTTTGTACTTGTGCATTCCCCAATGTCCTTCCCTTTACTACATATGTCCTATTTTGATTATTTTTACCGAAATGAAGCACCTCACGCTGCTCTACATTAAATTCCATCTGCCATCTTTCAGCCCAACTCTCCAGACAAACCAAATCCCTCTGTAATCCCTGAAAACCTTCCTTGCTGTCCACCACTCCCCCTATTTTTGTGTCATCTGCGTATTTACTTATCCAGTTAACCACCCATTATCCAAATCATTAATATAAATTATGAACAACAGGGGACCTAGTACTGATCCTTGAGGCACGTCGCTCATCACAGGCTTCCATCCTGACAGACAGTTGTCCACCATGACCCTCTGCTGTCTCTCCTCCAGCCACCTCTGAACCCATCTATATTAATCCCTAGTGACTGAACCTTCCTACTAACCTTTCATGTGGAACCTCATCAAAAGCTTTGCTAAAATCCAGATAGACTACATCAACTGCCCTTCCTTCATCCATCTTTCTTGTCACTTCTTCGAAAAACTCAACAAGGTTCGTCAAACATGACTTCCCCTTCACAAACCGAATGCTGGGTGCTCCTGATCAATTCCTGCTTATCTAGATATTTATACACACCATCTCTAAGAATACCCTCCATAACTTTCCTTACCACTGAAGTCAAGCTTACAGGCCTATAATTACTTGGCCGACACCTCGTGCCTTTTTTAAACAACGGAACTACATTAGCAACTCTCCAATCCCGCGGCACCACACCCTCCTCCAGTGATTGTTGAAAAATCACTGACAGTACCTCCGCTATTTGCTCCCTGACCTCTCTTAACATCCTGGGGAAAATCCCATCAGGACCAGGAGACTTATCCACTTTTATTGACCCTAGAAGCTCCAAAACCTTCTTTATTAATCCCTATCTTTTCCATAGCTAACCCATTTGCCTCACTTATCTCACATAGTCCAATGTCCTTTTCCTTTGTGAACACAGATGAGAAAAAAATCATTTAATATCTCTTCCATCTGATACGGTTCCTCGCACAGTTCACCGCTCGCATTTTCCAGTGGACCTATTCTGTCCTTAACCCTCCTTTTAGTATTTACATATCTGTAAAAACCCTTAGGATTTACTTTTACCTTATCAGCTATTGACATCTCGTACCTTCTTTTTGTCTTTCTACTACACTACTTCATTCCCCAACACCTTTCATTTAATTCTGCAAGCATGTAACCTAAATGGAGAAAGGAATGTTTCCAACCCTTTCTTTGCATTGTATTCCAAGTACACTTTCCCTTGAATCTGACCTTCAGAGTTTTCGAGTGTGCAGTACAGACTCAGGCTGTTTGGCACACTGCCTCTGTGTGATCATTATTCCTTCTCTACTCATTTCACCTGTCTGCATTCATTCCACATTCAGGGACCTGTTCAGATGCCCCTTAATTGTTCCTGTTCCTGCCTCCACCATCTCCTCATTCCAGATACCAACTACTGATCCAGCACGGAACCAACCCCAGCCCATGCATTGCCTGTGTTTGGCTGTATCCCTCTAAACCCTATACAGGGCATTGTCTAAACATTGTAATTGTACCGTCCTCTCCCACGACCTCTTAACAGGTCACACCATGTACCTACCACTTTCATTATAGAAAAAAGTGCTCCTCAGGTTCGCTTCAAATCTGTCCCCTCCGAGAAAATGACACTGAGGGAAATGTTTGTGTGTATTTTGGTCAGTATGGTTCATAGTGTAAAAAATAAAAGAAAAAAATCTTTCCCCTCCCACGTTAAATCCATGTCCTTTTGCTTTAATATTTTTGTCCTGGGAATAAGACTGACAATCCGTCCTATTTATGCCCCATATAACACCTCCACTCCTCAAGACACAATCCAGATCTGGCCAGTCTGTCTCTAACTGAAACCCTCCAGACCCAGCAACTTGTGAGGAGATCCATCCTCCATAATTATGGGGATTGTAGAATCATTGGGTGTAATTGGGTGGCATGGGTTCGTGGGCCAGAAGGTCCTGTAACTGCTGCATGTCTACATTTAAAAAAAAATTAAATGATTTTTTTTTAATTTAAAAAGTGTGATGACTGGACTGCGCCCACTATTCCAGGTGTGGTCTCACACCTCGTACAGCTGGGACACAACATCTCCATTTCAGCACTCAGGGCCTTGCCCAATAAAGGCAAGTGTAACATAGTCCGTCCCCCTCTCCCAGGCTCTGAGGTCTGCACCTTCACCCCCACCCTGTGCCCCTTACCTGAGCCCTATCCCCCACCCATCACCCAAACTTTGCCTTCCCCTCCTCTATGTATCCCTGAGCCGCCCCCTCCCCTCACTCTGACTCTCTGACTTGCCTGCATTCGGCCCATCTCCCTCTAAACCTTCCCCATCCTGGCTTTTATATATTGTTCCCACCTCACCTCTTGCCCTGGCAGCTCTATCCACACCCATCACCCTGTATGCGGAAGGTGCCCCTCAGGCCACAGTCAGCTCTTGTCTCTTTCATCTTGAATCGGTCCCTCCAGTTTTAGATTCCCCTGCCCTGGGAAAAGTTCTGATTTTTTTTTATTGACAGTCTTCCATTAATATTGGATTTAACGTGAATCCTGACCTGTTTCGGCAGTGAGTTGCAAACTTCTGAAGCTCCTGTGGGTGAATGTGTTTGCTGCATCTCCCACCATCTCTTTCAGAGCTGCTGGTAAATTTGTTGTTGCTTCAGTTTTCGAGGCCAGGCTGCTTTGGTGAATCCTTTCCCACCAATGGGGTTTCTTCAGGTTCTACTTTTCCCTTGAGGCTTCAGCTCTCTGACTTCCCTTCACATTCAGCTCTGATGCCAATCCCTCTTGCATCAGGCCACAGGCTTGGGAGGGGAAAGCGGGTCTCTGTATGGTGGGACATGGCCACCAGGTTCCCTGTGGAATGATACTGGTGCCTTGTTCTGTGTGCTGGAGAATGGCGTCTGTTATGATGAGAAATCACTCCCTTCAAATGGTGTTCATTGTCTGAGGCACCCTGAAGGAAAGGTGGTTCCAGAGCAGCCCACATGCTTCAATGTGTTGTTTGAAAGTTCTGTGGAGGGAGTAAAGTCAGTGCTCACTCTCTTGATACAGTACTAGGCAGGACTGCGACCTTTCCACAGTGGAAGAATGGAGCCAATTATCACTCTGAGTGGAAGCCTGCGAGCATCCGTGTGCCGCGCACAAGAGAAATTGGAGACCTTTTGGAAAGAACTTTAGGACATCTGAAGCTCACGCATTGCATCTGACCACAGCCAGCATCAATGATGGTGAACTCCCACTGACCAACTGTGTTTTACCAGAGAATCAATAGACTGACTTGAATCCATGGATTGTCATCTCTCACTATTATATTAAGAGCAAAATGATTTAATGTACGTTGTAACCATGGGATTGTCTTACAGTGTGCTTGGTATCTCGTCTGCTTGTTCTTGTACAAGGAACTACTTTGGCTGATGCATTTCTCTGTATTCTTGTTGTAAAGCCAATAAAAACCTAAATTATGATTAAAAAAAAGTAGTGTTCAATTATTAAAAAGTGAGTTGTTGCACATTTCATTTGAAGAGTTGGCTTGACTTCTTTATGGCTGTGTATTGAAAGTGAGTGGAGTTTTCTGGAGGTTGGAACAGGCACATTGGAGCCTTGTGTTGTGGGGATAGTTAAGGATGGTCCTGTCTCTTTGGTGATCTTTGGATCACAGCCTGGCTGCCTGCTGGAGTTTCCTGGCTCCAGGACGCTTTGCAGTTGTCCAATATTCAACTGGTCGCTTACCTGAGAATGGGCTGTTCAGCTCTAGTGGACTAAATCCTGTCCTGATCCTTTTTGTAGCAGGCTGGGTTGGACATGGGGGTTGAGAAATCAGGCCCAGTACAAACCCTACACCAGAGCTGCAGATGCTGGGATGTTCAGCAAGCAAAGCCAGGGGTACTTGGTGGGTCGAGCAGCATCCAGGGAGAGAGATGGTCTGTGAAACATCCTGACACCAAACGTTAACTGTCCATTTCTCCTGACCCACTGAGTCCTTCCAACCTCTCCACGAAACCTTTCTGCAGCAACTTTGTGCAGGAGCTTTCACCAGGGCACTGATCCTGTACCATTGGGCTGCACCATCACCCTGCTTGCTGAGAGAGAGGCTTGCCAAACCGAGAACATTGACAAATGTGCTGAGATTTCGAACAAACTTCCTGTGGTAGGCTAATCTGAATTAAACATTTGAACACAGATGTAATAATAACACGTAGCAAAATAATGTCTGGGATGGAGTCACTCAATGGAATACAAACAGTAAATGCATTATTTTCTGTGCCAATGCAAATATGGTGTCCCTCCCGCCAACGTTTATTTTTTTTGTTGGCTCTCTCAATCCACTAAGTTCGTTGTTTCAGAGCTTGAATTCCCTTGTTTCTGCTGTTGGGTCTCTGTGTGCTGTTGCTTAGTTTCTTGTCAGGCACCAGTAGATGGAACTGTTGTACTGTCTCTCTGCTCTGCCGCTGGTAAGTACAGGGCCTGCAGGGACAGTCCAATCTCCTTTCCACAAATCGCAACTGATTGTGACAAGCTTGAATTTTGCATTTCATGTAATTAATGTGAAGCATCCAGATTGAGCTGTGAATCACCAGCTTCCAAGGCTGTTTCTCCTTGTGCCAGTCCCAAGGTAAAGTGTGCCAGCCTCAACACCACTTTCTTGTTTCTCCCTGAAATGCTACCACCCTGCCTATCTCATCCTTGGATGTATTTAATGATTCTGCCCTGACAGCATCACAGCCTGCAGGTGTCAGTATCAAATTTAATCAATTCTGATAACTTGTTGTTTTCCATACGGGTCAGAACTTTGCAGTTCTGCGATTAAGTTTGTTGACCTGTAATATATACTGCCTGTTTGATCTGCTGGGCCTTTCCTGTACTTTCTTGGTTTGAAGTCTTAGCCATAGCTATGGTCTGTGTGTGTCTATGTGTTTGTTTCACTGCTTTGATGCCTTTTCACCCTCAGGTCACATCCTTATATCCCACTCTCAGGCCCTGGCCCCACATCCCCACCATCAGGTCACGTCTCCATGTCCCCTCGTCCCCACCCTCAGGCTGCGGTCCCAGCCCCACCTCCTCACCCACAGCCCATGGTCCCAGCCTCATATCCTCGCCCTCAGCCCATGGTCCCAGCCTCAGGCCTTAGCCCCATGTCCCCACCCTCAGGCCGTGGTGGTCCCAGCCCCACATTTCCACCTTCAGGCCCTCACCACCTTCCTGTTTTTCCTCTCGCCCCCTCTGAACCTGTTTGAAACATCCTGATGAGCTGTAAAATTTGTAAGAAGACAGAATGTTTTGGTGTTAAGGGATCTATGGGTTGGTATATATGAAATAGATGTTGGCTCAGCAAGGCACGAGGAAGGTTGGTGGAATGTTTACCACCCTCTGACAAGTGAAATGGTTTCCATATATGCTCTGCTGTGGCCCCTCGTAGATTTATACACTTTAGTTAAACTTCCTTTTGCTCCCTCTGGTTCAGCCTCTCCCATCTTCAGAGCAACATCCAGGCCTGGCCACATTCTGGTCATTCCGCACTGCACCCTCTCCAACCTCTGTAACGTGCTGGCTGGGTCAGTACTGTGTGACAGCGGTGTGTGCAGTACCTCATCCATGGCTCCGGCATACCTTTGCTGCGGCCTGTGCCTCCAAGAATAAAAGATCAACATTTTAAATTTTAAAAATTATATACAACATGGTGGAAGCTAATTTCAGCCACCAAAACCAATGCTGTCCAATCACATCCATTTAACCTACAATCCCTTACATTTTGTTGGAGGGCAATTGGAAACTGGGGCACAAGGGAAATCCCACGCAGCCATGGGGAGGATGTGTAAACTCCACACAGACAGCACAATGTCAGGATTGACCTTGAGTGTCTCCACAGATTGAGGGCCTCAGCAACAGTGCATTCTCTCTGCAGGGAAACAGGGGCATGAATGGGCGAGGTGCAAGCAGCCCTAATGAAGGAACCCCTGACCAGCCGCTGTGTGAACCCACGAATGACCACCGTGGCCAGGTCCTGGAGGGTGCTGTTCAGAGACCAATGGACTGCCACCTCTTGAGTACCTAGCTCAAAGAGGGAGAACAGTGGGTATTGAACAGCCTATTAAGGTCCCTCTACAGCTAAGATCTATTTTACTCAATATTACTTACATGCCCTAATGTAACTCTTACAAACTCCTTTTGTTGTACCCACAGCAATTTGATCCAAGTAACTCCATGTCTCCCACAGACAGCAAGGAATTGAGCCTTGTGGAGCCCCCATATGACATAGAAGCAAAATAGGCCATTCATCCCATCAAGTCTACCCCACCATTCCTTCAAGCTTTGATTCTTTTCCCCATTCAATCTCACTACCCAGTCTTCTCCCCATAACCTTTGATGCCCTGGCTAATCAAGAATCTATCAATCTCTGCCTTAAATACACCCAATGACCTGCCCTCCACAACTAGCCATGGCAACAAATTCCACAGATTTGCCACTTTCTGGATGAAGAGATTCCTCCGCTTCTCTGTTCTAAGTAGACGTCCTTCAATCCTGCAGTTGTTGCCTCTTGTCTTAGACTCTCCCACCGTGGGAAACAACCTTTCTACATCTACCCTGTCCATGCCTTTCAACATTTGAAATGTTTCAATGAGATTCCCCCTCATTCTCCTAAATTCCAAGGGTTACAGGCCAAAAGCTGTTAAACATTCCCTTCCAGAAATATTGCAAAAATCTCTCAATTATTAATGGGCTTCTGACCTGAAATGTTGACAGTTCTTTTTCTCCCATGAACCAATGGGGTGGATAAGATCAGGACAGTGGTGTTTAGCAAAGCTTTTAACAAGGTCCCTAATGGCAGCTTAGTCTGGAAGATAAGCTCACATGACATCTAAGGTGAGCTGGTGTGTTGGATTCAAAGCTGGTTTGGTGGAAAGAGCCAAAAGGTAGAAGTGGAAGAGTTTTTTTTCCTGATTGGAGGTCTGTGTCCAGTGGTGTGTGTCCTCTGAATTAACGATCTCAGGATATGGGGATGGCAAATCTGTGGAATTTCTTGCCACAGAAAGCAGTTGAAGCCAAACCAATAACTATATTCAATGAGACATTGTTCTCAGGGTAGATGAAATGGGGGAGGTAGGTGGAAGGTTACAGATGTTGGATGATCAACCATGTTTCTATTGAAAGGCCCACCTGGCCTCGATCTCTGGGATTCTCCGCCACAGAGGCTCAGCTGCTGCTGAGTATCGTGTTTGGAGGTAGCTGGATAGATTTTTGCATCTATATGGAATAAAGGGTGTGAGTTCAAAGCTGGAAAGTGGTTCTGTGGACTGGTGAATTGCCTCTTTCTGCCTCTGCTTCCGAGTTTCTGGTTCCTTCAGATCCAGGATGACTTGTTTCCAGGGGTTTTGTAGGTTCTGAGGTGTGGGAAATACAGACTCTTCTCATTGGTGACTAGAAGAGTAGGGGAGTGGATAGATCCTGCTGCTCACAGTCTCTGTGAGCTCGTGATGCATGCCCTCCAGGTTCCCAATGTCATCCCTGACTCTCCCCCCCCCTCCCCCAACCTCTACTTCCAAAAATCATTCCCAGCAGATAGTGAGGACACCTTGAGCACATTTTTTGAATCTTTCACTCTGTCCACTTGTGTGCTGACAGAATTGAGGGCTGGTTTTTTGGCTGGCTCATCAGGATGACGGAATTTTACTGGGGTCTTGACACAGCCTGGGACAGGACTCTGGTATCGGTTTGCTAAATCGACCCCCCTCTACCCAGCACCTTCGGGAGATCGCTTCGCTGAGCACCTTCACTGTCTGCACCAGTGACAGGGATTTCCCAGTAGCCAACCATTTCAGTTCTACGTCACACTCCCATACTTACATATCTGCCCATGGCCTCATACTATCCCACCAAGACCACCCATAAATTGGAGGAACAGCACTTGATTTCCCGTCTGGGCACTCTCCAGTCAGATGCCATTAACATTGACTTGTCTGGTTTCTGCTAACCTGCTCCCTTTCCCCTTCCCTTCCCTTCTCTCTCTATTCACATAGCCATCCTTCATCCCCTTGATCGCTGCTGTCCACTCCCTCCCTTCTCCACCCATCACTTTCCTTTGCGACCACTCCTCCCCCCTTATTCGGACGCCTGCGGATATTTTTCCACACCTTGATGAAGGGCTCAAGCCCAAAACGTTGGTTCTGTATCGTTATCTTTGCTCTACAAAGGACTGTGTTTGACCTGCTGAGTTTCTCCAGCGTCGTGTTTTTACTTCAACCACGGTCTTTTATGCTTTATCATTGTTGATGGTGTATCTGTGCCATGACACACGTTGTTCTCATCAAACACCAGTGTCAGCTGTGGCTGCACCATTGGTCCTGTAGTTGTCATTGTCTTTCTTGCTGCTGTGTTGCCTATTGCCTCCAACAAAAAAACCATGTAGGACTGGATCAGATCTCCTAAACTGTCTAATCTGCTCTCCTGCCAAGTCTCCTTGTGTTTCCGTGCTGCCCAGCAGTGGTCTCTCATCACGTCGGATTCCTCTTTGTGGCATTGCTGGCAGCTGCCCCAGCACCCAGCTGCACAGATGGAGGTGGGGGAGGATTGGCAATGGGGTCGGAGGGGCGGTCAAGTCCATGCTTACAGCCTGAATCCCTGGCCGTGTTTCATCTCAGCCTGATGACATTTTTAAAGATACCATAGAAAATTACAGCACAGAAACAGGCCCTTTGGCCCTTCTTTTATTCTGCCTAGTTCCACTGACTTGCACTCAGTCCATACCCCTCCCATCCATGTACCTGTCCAGATTTTTGTTAAATGTTAATCTTGAGCCCACATTCAGCACTTCAGCTGGCAGCTCATTCCACACCCCCACCACTCTCTACATGAAGAACTTTTCCCCTTTCAGTCTTTACCCATGTCCTCTGTGGAAAAAAGCCTACCTACATTTACTCTGTCTGTCCCCCTTGTAATTTTAAGTCTGGGCAATGTCCCAGTAAATCTCTGCACTTTTTCTATCTTATTGCTATCTTTCCTGTAGTTAGGTGACCAAAACTACACATTATGCTCCAAATTTGGCCTCACCAAAGTCCTATACTTTTAGCACGAATGCAGTCCCCCACTACCTCAAATTTTGCCATTGAGTATCCACATTTGGGGAACACCTGAATACACCAGACCTATTCATACTTCTCACTTTGCTTATACCATCCAATATTTTGCACTCATCTTCCTTAACTCCAAGATTCCCCTCTTTGGAGAGATCCACAGCAGACTCCTTGCAAGATTCTCTGCCTTGTTCAGAAGTCGAAGAGCCGTGGGTATGTTAGCATTAACAATGGGTTTTGTGTTGCACGGTGCCCCTGTTGATCATGTTACTGAGGGACAATTAGCCAAATATTAATGGGTTATTAATTCACCCAGCATGAGCAGGAACACGGTTCCAAAGTGCTTTGCATATCCTGAATCACTAATGAAGTTTCAATCAATGTTTAACTGGCTACTTAATCAATGTTAGGTGGTATCAGTCGAGGGATGAATCTCGTGGAGAGTGCCCTCATTTGTCTTGGAATAATGAGGTCCACTTACCTGAATGGTTACAGGACTGGAATACTAACCTATACTGTGAGAAATGATAACATAACATAATAACATAACAATTACAGCACGGAAACAGGCCATTAGGCCCTTCTAGTCTGCACCGAACCAAACACCCCTTTCTAGTCCCACCTCCCTGCACAATGCCCATAACCCTCCATCTTCTTCTCATCCATAGACCTGTCCAACCTTTTCTTAAATAATACAATTGACTCCGCCGCCACTATTTCTCCCAGAAGCTCATTCCACACGACTACCACTCTCTGAGTAAAGAAGTTCCCCCTCATGTTACCTCTAAACCTCTGCCCCTTAATTCTTAACTCATGTCCTCTTGTTTTAATCTTTCCTCCTCTTAACGGAAATAATCTATCCACATCCACTCTGTCTATCCCTTTCATAATCTTAAATACTTCTATCAAATCCCCTCTCAACCTTCTACGCTCCAAAGAATAAAGACCTAATCTGCCCAATCTCTCCCTATACTCTAGATGCTTAAACCCAGGTAACATTCTGGTAAACCTTCTCTGCACTCTCTCCACTCTGTTTATATCCTTCCTATAATTAGGCGACCAGAACTGCACACAGAACTCCAAATGAGGCCGCACCAACGTCTTATACAGTCTCAACATCACCTCCCAACTCCTATATTCCATGCAATGATTGATAAAGGCCAGCATACTAAAAGCCTTCTTCACCACCCTATTCACGTGAGTTTCTACCTTCAGGGAACGATGTACCATTACTCCTAAATCTTTCTGCTCTTCTGTATTCCTCAATGCTCTCCCATTTACCACGTATGTCCTGTTCTGATTCTTCTTACCAAAATGAAGCACCTCACACTTATCAGCATTAAATTCCATCTGCCATTTTTCAGCCCACTTTTCTAAGCAGCCCAAATCCCTCTGCAATCCTTGAAAACCTTCTTCATTATCCACTATTCCACCTATCTTAGAATCGTCTGCATATTTACATATCTGGAGCCTCTGACACAGACCAAGCCAAACCAAAGATTGCACCCATTTACATCCAATTAGAGTTTAATTTGTTCTTGGGTAGGGAAATGGAATAAAGATGTGTGTGTCTGGGGTGACGGGGGCACGAATGGCAATCAATGCCGTGTTGGAATGACCACAGGATGTTTCTTGTAGGGAAGGGGCAGCTGGGAGTTGGTGGTGAGGCCAGCTTTTATTGCCCATCCCCAACTGCGCATTTTGATGACCCGCATTAGTGTGTCTGGTCTATGCTAGAGTTAAATGCGTTAACGAAGGCCAATTTTCTCCCTTAAGACACATTAGTGAACCAAATTGGTTTTATCATAATCTGTTATTGTTTTTAATTAACAAAGTTTTTGAAAAAAGATAATAGCTAATTGAGTAATTGAGTTTAAATTTTTCAGTTGTCATGCTGGGATATGAACTCTGGTTGCTGGATTCTTCTTCAAGGTCCCTGGGTTAGCAGTCTGGTAACAAAGGTTACTCTACCATCACACCCTGGAAATAAATGCAGGTGGAAAGAATGTTACAGCACTATACAGGTTCTTTGGTCCTTGATGTTGTGTCGACCTATATATTCCTACCCAAAAATCATAAGCCCCTCCCTACCCCATAACCCTCTATTTTTCTTCCATCCTTGTGTCTGTCTAAGAATCTCTTAAATGCCTCTAATGTTTCCACCTCCACCACTATCCCCGGTGAGGCATTCCAGGCACCACCACTCTCTATGTTTAAAAAAAAACCTTACCCCTGATGTTTCCCCTAAACTTCCCTCCCTTCACTTTGTACACACGTCCTCTGGTGTTTGCTGATCCTGCCTTGGGGAAAAAAGTGTTGGCTGCCCACCCTATCTATGCCTCTCAACATTTTGTCGACCTCTATCAGGTCTCCTCTCATCCTTCTTCACTCCAAAGAGAAAAGTCCCAGCTCTGCTAACCTTGCCTCATGAGACTTGTTTCCCAGTCCAGGCAACATCCTGGTAAATCTCCTCTGCCCCCTCCACAGCTTCCACATCCTTCCTGTAATGAGGCGACGAGAACTGAACACAATACTGTACGTGTGGTCTCACCAGAGATTTGTAGAGTTGTAACGTGACCTCTCTACTCCTGAACTCAATCCCCCTATTAATGAAGCCCAGCATCCCTTAGATCTTCTTAACTATCCCATCAACCATGGATTTGGATCTCAAGGTCCCTCTGTTCCACACAGTTAAGTATCCAATTAACTACAACTATGAAACAACTGGATGATGAATGTTAAAAAGAAAACTACGTGGGAAAATGGCTGAGCAAGGTTCTTAGTTCAGGGGTAACCTGTATGAGACAGTGTTGCCCAAATATTTCCTCCTCCCCATTGGCACACCTCCTCACAGTGAGGAGGAAACCTTTGGAGAAGAGGAAGATGTTGCTTGTCTGATCTGTAGGGTGGAGAATTGATAAATTATTCAATTGGGTGAAGTTGAGGAGGTGAAACAAGATGGGAGTAGGCAGTGAATTGGGGAGGGGGGGGGTGCTCCTGAGAACTCTGGAGGAACAGAGGAATGATACACATCCACTGATCCCTACAGATAGGCAGACTTGAATGCATTCATTTACTAACCAAGGCCTAGCATAGGAGAACAGTTACCCGATTCTGGACTGGACTTTCTCAACACTACAATCTGCACTTGTGTTCTGTGTGACACTCTTCCTGCTCATTTGTTTTTAATCTTGTACCACTTACTGCACAACGTGGACGTTGACTTGCCTGGATACCACACAAACCAAACCACTCACTCTACCTCAGTAATCAAGAAACTATTTAATTTGAACTGAAGCACTATATGATATAGTAACTCCAACATTGAGTTTTCCACACCAACTTGTCCATGCCATCCAAGTTATGTCCCTGAGCCAGTCCCATTTGCCTCTGTCAGCCCATATTCCTTGAAACCTCTCCTATCTATGACCTATGCAAATGTCTTTTAAATTTATAATTGTCCCACCTCTAACACTCCCTATGGTGGCTCATTTCAGATCTGTGTGAAGAAACATAACCCTCTGGTCCTCTCTTTCTTTCCCCTCTCACGTTAAGTCTCTGTCCTCTAGTTTAGGACTCCCCTACCTTTTGGAAAAGACTGTGACCATTCACCTTATCTATGGCTCTATGATTTAATGAGGTCACCTCACTACAGGAAGGATGAAGAAGTTTCAGAGAGGGTGCAGAGAAGATTTACCAGGATGTTGCCTGGATTGGAGGATGAGATGTGTATAAGATTATGAGGGGCTTCCTGGGAGAACAATAATAAACCTCAGAAGTCATCTGTTTGAGTAGAGGAAAATCAGGGCTAATTTTTTTTTATACGGAGTCGTAGGTGCCTGGAATGCATTGGCATGGGTGGTGGTGGAAGCTGGAAAATAGGGACATTCCAAAGACAGGAAACATAGAGGGTTATGGGTGTGAGGTAGGGAAGGATTAGACCAGGGGTTCTCCATCTTTTTCTTTCCACTTACATCCCACTTGAAGTACTCCCTATGCCAGAAGTGCTCTGTGATTAGTAAGGGATTGCTTAAGGAGGGATGTGATAGGAAGGGAAGGTTGAGAATCACTGCTCTAGTCCAGGGAAGAAATGTGCCAGCCCCTATCCAGTCTCTCCTTATAACTCAAGCCATCCAGTCCCAATAAAATATTTATGAATCTTTTCTGTACCCTCTTCAGTTTAATCACATCCTTCCTGCACACAGTGTAAGTCCTGTCTTACCACCCCCTTGTTCAGCTGTAACATGGGGTCCCAATACCTGTGTTCTGTGTCTAACTGATAAAGGCAAGTATGCCAAATACCACCTTCACCGTTCTGTCTGACTGTGTTGTCACCTTTTGGGAACAGTGTACGGTGCATCTTGGAACCCCTCATCAGATTTAAACACACATGGGTGTGTAGACAACCCACTTTAAAAGTGCAATTGCTGCAATCCTTTGTAGAGAAGGCATTGTCAGTGGGGAGAGAAAAGTTTCAGGTCAGAGGGCCCTGAACCTGACATATGAACTGTTTCTATCACCACAGATGCTACCTGATCTACACAGTGTTTCTAGCATTTTCTGTTTGAATTTCAGACTCACAGTGCCTTCAGATTTTGGGATGGTTTGAGTTGGCCAACGACATGGATGGTTGAAGAAGGAAGTAGTGGCCACTTTAGTTCAACACGGTACCCGGCCATCTTTGGCCAGAGAAAACACAGAAATGCTGGAGAAATTCAGCAGGTCTCGCAGCATCCATCAAAGTTTGAGGCCTGAGCCCTTTCTCTAGCTATGAATGACGCAGGGCTCAGGCCTGAGCCCTTCCTCCAGGTATGATGCAGGGCTCAGACCTGAATCATCGGTAATATTCTCTTTACCTCCTATGGACGCTGTGAGATGGCCGAGTTCCTCCAGCATTTCTGTATTTTAATTACAATCATAGATCTGCAGACTTTCATGTTTCACCCCATCTTTGGCAAGACCAGTTTTCATTGTGCATTTTGAACTGGCCTGGAGAGGGAGGTGGGAAAGGTTTGGAAAAATGATGGGATGGTACCCCCAGCCTGTCCTAGTTACGGAAGCTTATTTCTGATGATGGTCAGGTTGCTTCCACAGAACTGCCCCCACCAACCCTGACTGCAGCAATCGAGGTCAAAAGGCCATCCTATTTCAGCTGAGGAGATGAGCAGTTTATGCCTCCAGGATGCCTGGAATCACACACTAACGGAAGGATTCGTCATGTAGAGTCCCTCATGAATACATTCAAACTGCATGGGATGGTGCTGCAGGAGGTACGGCTCTGACACATCAGGGTCAGGCCCAAAGCTCTTTAAATATTTAAATCTCATTGATCTAAACAAATTGAAACCACCAATTCTGTCTCATTTAATTAGAGCTCAGAGTTTTCCACAGGCAAATGGGACTGGAGGACTGACTCACCAGGCGTTGCCACAACACACAAAGGATCAAAGTTTACACAACTACCTCTTGCCAGTTTCATCCAATTAACAGGATTGTCTCACAATAATCCAATCAAATGAGGAAAATGCCAGCATCAAAGGTAGCCTCTCGCCATCATTACCCCCTGTGTAGTTGTAGTACATCCCAGAGCTGATAATTTGCCCAACAAAGCTCTGTCTTCAGCAGGGGGCTGCTGTGATTCATGACAAAAGCCTCTGGATGCTGGGTCTGATCTAAAACTGGAAAATGCCAAGAGTCTAACCCTTTCTCTGACATTCAACATCAAGAACTCTACACACCTGCTCATTGCACTGAAGAATCAGCCCACTTCTCAATCTTTGCCTACAATATTGGGATTCAGAGTTATTTATGGCATGAGTGGCAGCCATGAATGGACCTCTGTCAGCTTGATGTGCCTGTTCTGGTCCATCATTTCCCTTCCCCAAACACCAGCAACTGCTTGCTTCTGCCACCGGAGAGATCATTTCTATGGCCCCTGCCCTTGCTAAGTTGAACCCATACCACTGTTACCTCTGACTCCTAGAGGAACCGTTGCCTTCCCAATGTTCAGCAATGAGCCTGCCCTGCAGTCACCCATTCCCTCGCCGTAGTGTGGTGGTGACCACATGTTGGAGTGTTTTTATCTAAGGAACACTCCCCCCACCCCCACAGACACGTGATTTCTCAGAACAAAGTTATTTGCAGGTGTTTCTGACCCAGGATTGGATATCTTTGGGGACTGGCATTGATTGACATTCTTTTCCCCCTTTGCCAATTTCCTCAGCTCACCCCCTCCTAACCCTTGCTGTCTGTGCAAAGCCTTCTACGTATCTTTCAACCCACCCAAGGTTCCCATGTACCAACCGAGTCCTGCCAACAGTAATCACATGTTGTAAGCTGTTCCCAGTGACCAGCAGACACAGAGTGACGATTTGTTATTGACTAACTTTGTAAAATAAATTGACGTTAAGGTCTCTAGAAATACTGCAGAACCAAGGGTCCAGTGCAAACATGGAAATAAAATAATGTATTAGTAAAGAAATAGTATTCGAGAAGTTAATGAGCCTGAAAACTGATAAATCCAAGAACCTAATGATCTATATCCCAGAGTTTTGAAAGAGGTGGCTGTCGTGTTAATGGGTGCGTGCCCTGGTTATCATCATCCAACATTTTACAGATGCTGGAATGGTTCTTACAGGTTGGAGGGGAGCGAGTGTCTCCCCCACAGCTGAAGAAAGGAGGGTGAGAAAAAAACAGGGACCTATTCACCTGATGTCAGGGAAAGTGGTGGAACATAAAATAAAGGGTGTGATGTCCAAGCCCAGAGAAAATAATGACAGGATTAAGCAGGAGTCAGTGTGGATGTATGAAAGTGAAGCCACCTTTGATAGTCTTTTCAGGGAAGCTAAGCAGATTACATGGGAGGATCCCTTCGACATGGGTGTGTGGATTTTCAGGAATGTGTTTGGTAAGGCTCCACACCGGAGATTGGTGGACGAGCCTGGAGCTCTGGAAATTGCGAAGGTATACGAGTGTGGTGAACAGAGAGGAAACAAAAAGCCGGAATCGGCAGATCATTCCTCGGTTGCAGGCTGTGACTTGTGGCGAATGCAGGGATCAGTGGGGCTTGGGCCCCATTAGACATAGTCCACCTCAGCCCTTTGGATAAGACTTGTTGCTGTGATCACAAAGTTACAGTGAGAATGTAAGTAGTGATAAGGAATAAAAGAGGCTTCAGAGATGTAAGGAGAAACTGAGTGAGTGGGCAGTAAATTCACAGACCACACAGTATGGAAGTCATGAGCTTATCTGCATGGAGGGGGATGCATAGAAATGGGAAGAGATTGGGAAATATTGATGTTAAAGACATCTCTCAAAGTGGAGGGTGAACAGCAGATGACATGGACAATGATATGGGAAGAATGGGTGATGAGAGTTCAGGGAGTTGAAGGACAGGACCTCCAGGGTTTTGATCTCAGGAATGCTACCTGTGTCATGTGCCTGCTGAAGTTAGAAATAGGAGGGTAATACAGCTTTATCCAGGGCAAAAGGCTTCAGGTTTCTAGATCATTCAGCTCTTCCAGGGAAGGTGAGACCTGTTCCGATGGGACTGTTTGCATCTGAACTGGAGGGGGACTAATCCTTGCAGAAAGGTTTGTTAGTGCTGCTCTGGTGGGTTAAAACTGGAAAAAGTTAAGATTGCATACAAAGACAGGAATCAAAAGGTTATGCATTGTGGGAATAATGTTCAGAAGCATGTCTATTTCATTGCAATCAGTATTGTAGGAAAGGCAGACGGATTAGGGTATGGAATGGCACATGGAATTATGACATTGTGGGCATTGGTAAAATGGTTGCAAGAGGAATTGTTACAGAGATAGCAGACGGCTGCAGGAAACATTAGATTATGCTAGTAGATTTTAACTAGCCACATATTGACTGGGTCTCCACAGGGCTGGATGAGTTGGAGTTTGTCAAATGTGTTCAGGAAAGTTTTCTAAATCAAGATGTAGAGGTACCAACAAGAGAGAGTGCAATACTGGATATCCTATTAGGAAACGAGACAGGACAGGTGACAGAAATATATCTAACATAACATAACAATTACAGCACGGAAACAGGCCTTTAGGCCCTTCTAGTCCGCACCGAACCAAACACCCCTTTCTAGTCCCACCTCCCTGCACAATGCCCATAACCCTCCATCTTCTTCTCATCCATAGACCTGTCCAACCTTTTCTTAAATAATACAATTGACTCCGCCGCCACTATTTCTCCCGGAAGCTCATTCCACACGGCTACCACTCTCTGAGTAAAGAAGTTCCCCCTCATGTTACCTCTAAACCTCTGCCCCTTAATTCTTAACTCATGTCCTCTTGTTTTAATCTTTCCTCCTCTTAACGGAAATAGTCTATCCACATCCACTCTGTCTATCCCTTTCATAATCTTAAATACTTCTATCAAATCCCCTCTCAACCTTCTACGCTCCAAAGAATAAAGACCTAATCTGTCCAATCTCTCCCTATACTCTAGATGCTTAAACCCAGGTAACATTCTAGTAAACCTTCTCTGCACTCTCTCCACTCTGTTTATATCCTTCCTATAATTAGGCGACCAGAACTGCACACAGAACTCCAAATTAGGCCGCACCAACGTCTTATACAATCTCAACATCACCTCCCAACTCCTATATTCCATGCAATGATTGATAAAGGCCAGCATACTAAAAGCCTTCTTCACCACTCTATTCACGTGAGTTTCTACCTTCAGGGAACGATGTACCGTTACTCCTAAATCTTTCTGCTCTTCTGTATTCATCAATGCTCTCCCATTTACCACGTATGTCCTATTCTGATTCTTCTTACCAAAATGAAGCACCTCACACTTATCAGCATTAAATTCCATCTGCCATTTTTCAGCCCACTTTTCTAAGCAGCCCAAATCCCTCTGCAATCCTTGAAAACCTTCTTCATTATCCACTGTTCCACTTATCTTAGTATCGTCTGCATATTTACTAATCCAATTCACCACCCCATCATCTAGATCATTAATGTATATAACGAACAACAATGGGCCCAATACAGATCCTTGAGGCACACCACTGGTCACCGGCCTCCAACCTGACAGACAATTATCCACTACCACTCTCTGGCCTCTCCCTTTCAGCCAATGTTCAATCCATTTGACTATCTCAAAATTTATACCTAAAGACTGCACCTTCCTAACTAACCTTCCATGTGGTACCTTATCGAAGGCCTTACTGAAGTCCATATAGACAACATCCACTGCGCTACCCTCATCCACATTCCTAGTCACCTCTTCAAAAAATTCAATCAGATTGGTCAAACATGACCTTCCTCCCACAAATCCATGTTGAGTGCTCCTGATCAGACCCTGTCTATCCAGATGTTTATAAGTACTATCTCTAAGAATTTTCTCCATTAATTTACCTACCACAGACGTCTAGGGGAACATGTTGGGGCCAGTGATCATAATGTCATTAGTTTCAGGTTAATTATGGAGAAAGATGGGTCTGGACCTTGAGCTGGTTTCTAAATTGGAGAAAAGTTAATTTTGAGGAAATGAGAAAGGATCTAGAATGTGTGGATTGTGATGTTGTTTTCAGGCAAGGATGTGTGAGGTAAGTGGAGGCCCTTCAAAAGTGACATATTGAGAGTAGAGTTTGTATGTTTCTGTCAGGGTTAAAGACAAGGCTAGCAGGCAGAGGGAACCTTGGTTTTTGAGGATATTGGGGATCTGGTTTGGAAGAAGAGAGAGGGGAATAACAGGTATTGGCCACACGGAGCAAAATGAGGAACTTGAGGAGTATAAAAACTGCAAGAAAATCCTCGAAAGGAATCGGGAAGGTCAAAGGAGACACGAGGTTCCTTTGGGAGAGAATGTGAAGGAAAATCGCAAGGGTTTCTACAGGTATAAGAGCAAAAGGATAGTAATGGACAAAATTGACCCCTTGAAGATCAGAGTGGTCGGCTTTGTATGGAGACAAAGAGATGGGGTAGATCCTAAATGGGCTTTTTTCATTGGTATTCACGCAGAAAACGGACCCAGATTTGATGGAAGTAAGGAAAACAAACACTGAGGTCATGGTACCTGTACAGATTAAAGAGGAGGAAGTGCTTGCTGTCTTAAAGAAAATCAGGGTGGATAAATCCCCAGGGCCTGACAAGTTATTTCCTCAGACCTTGAGGGAGGCTAGTGTAGAAATTGCAGGGGCCTTGGCACAAATATTTAAAATGTCCTTAGTCACGGGTGTGGTGCCGGTGCATTAGAGGGTAGCTCACGTTGTTCCATTTTTAAAAAAGGCTCCAGGAAATTATAGACCATTGAGCCTGATATCAGTAGTAGATAAATTATTAGAATATGTTCTAATAGATTGTATGGACAAGTATTTGGATAGCCAGGAACTTATTAGGGATAGTCAACATGGCTTTTTGTGTGGTAGGCCATGTTAAACCAACCTCATAGAGTTTTTTGAGGAGGTTACCAGGAACTTTGATGAAGGAAAGGCTGAGGATGTTGACCACATGGACTTCAGTAAGGCCTTCGGCAAGGTCCCACATGGGAGTATGGTCAGGAAGGTTTAGATGCTAGGTATTCACGGTGAAGTTGTGAATGTGTGTCAACAATGACTGGATAGGAGAAGCCAGAGAGTAGTGGTGGATGATGCTTCTCAGACTGGAGGCCTGTGATTAGTGATGCCTCAGGGATTAGTGCTGGAGCCATTGATGTTTGTCATATCTATCAATGATCTGGATGATAATATAGTAAATTGGATTAGCAAGTTTGCAGATGACACTAAGATTGGAGGTGTTGTGGACAGTGAGGAAGGTTTTCAAAGCTGCAGAGGGATCTGGACCAGCAGGAAAAATGGGCTGAAAAATGGCAGATGGAATTTAATCAGACAATTGAGGTGTTGCATTTTGGAAGGACAAACCAAGAAAGGACGTACACGGTGAATGGTTGGGCACTGAGAAGTGTAGTAGAAAAGGGGGATCTAGGAATACAGATACATAATTCCATGAAAGTGGCGTTATAGGTGGATAGTGTTTTAAAGAGAGCTTTTGGCACATTGGCTTTTATAAATCAAAGTATTGAGTACAGGAGTTGTGATGTTAGGGTAAAGTTGTATAAGACATTGGTGAGGCCAGATTTGGAGTATTGTGTGCAGTTTTGGTCACTGAATTACAGGAAAGAGATCAATAAGATAGAAAGAGTGCAGAGAAGATTTACCAGGATGTTGCCCAGACTTCAGGAACTGAGTTACAGGAAAAGGTTAAACAGGTTAGGACTTTATTCCCTGGAACGTGGAAGAATGATGGGAGATTTGAGAGAGATATTTAAAATTATGAGGGGGACAGACAGAGTAAATGTAGACAATTTTCCGCTGAAATAGGTGAAATAAAAACCAGAGGACATGGGTTAAGGGTGAAAGGGTAAAAGTTTAGGCGGAGCATCACTGGGAACTTCTTCACACAGAGTGTGGTGGGGGTGTGGAACGAGCTGCCAGCTGAAGTGGTGAATGAGGATTCAATTTTTACATTGAAGAAGAATATGGCAAGTACATGGATGGGAGGGTATGGAGGGATATGGACTGGGTGCAGGTCAGTGGGACGAGGCAGAATAATAGTTCAGCACTGACTAGAAGGGCCGAAGGAGCCTGATTCTGTGCTGTAATGTAAGGTTCTAATTCACTGAAAGTTAACATGTAGACACAACAGGCAATGGTCCTTGATACCTATCTAGACTAATCCCATTTGCCCACATTAGGCCTATATTCCTTTCCTGTCCAAGTTCTTCCCTTTGAAATGTTGTAATTGTATTTACCTTTGCCATCTCCTCTAGCAGCTTTACTGCACATGTTCACATGCCTCTATGTGGAAAAAGTTGCCCCTCAGGCCCCCTTTAAACTTCTTCCCTCTCACCTTTAAACTGTACTGACTAATTTTTGATCTCTGTTATCTAACTTATCGATGCCACTGACAATATTTGGAAACCCTCAGCATCACTTGTTCCAGCGAGAATAAAGCCAGCCTATCCCACCTTTCTGTATAATTACAGCCCTCTATTCCAGGTAACATCCTTGCAAATCTCTTCTGCACTGCCTCATCCACCAGAACTGGACACAATACTGTGCTATTTGACCAATGTTTCGTACAGCTGCACCATGTTGTTGCCACAGTGTCTTAGCCTTTGAAGGCAAGTATACCAGTACCCTATTCACCTGTAGGTTGGCCACTCTGTGTGGATGTCTATGCTCCTGAGTACCTGAGCTTCCGAACAAGACTGACAGTATACTTTGCACAGGACACCTGTCGAGGTTCGATGGAGTGCTGACAACATGCCAAATCTCGGATGCTGAGAAAATGTTGGATGTGTCTTCTTCACAGTTGTCTCAGTGTGGTGGTCCCAGGAGAGCCCCTCCCATATGTCACCTCCTAGGAACCTGATGGTGCTAACCCTCTCCACCACTGTCCTATCAATGCAGACCGGTACTGTGTTCTTTCGGCCTCCCCTCCTAACTACAATAATTCCTTGGCCCCAACAAGAAACCAAAGCTGAACATCACAATGCCCTTGTGTCTGAAGGCCCAGGACCTACAAAAGACTGCACAAGGCTATCAGAGCTGAACCAGACGGATCCCAGACCAACCTCACGGATACCAGTGTCTGTGGCAGGCCGAGGATCATCCCAGGCTACAGAGCGAACCTGGGCAGAATGGCAAACAAAGGCACATCCCTCCTCGATGAGCTCTATTCATTCCAGGCTCACTGAGCAGGGGGCCAGCAAACCAATGGAGCATACCCCCCCCTCACCTTGAGTAAACCCACACTCACTGCCGCAGATGTCATATCTGCTTCAAGAAGACCACCATCATCCCGGTGCTGGAAGAAAGCAGGGATAGGCCTGAATGCTCACTGACCAGTGTCTGTGACATCCACTCTCATGCAGTGCCTCGAGAGGTTGGTCATGGCTCATGTTAACTCCAGTTCACCAACCACCGAAAGAGATCCACAGCAGGTCCCATCTCCCTGACCCCACACCCAGCCATGAACACTTGAACAAAGACACTAACATTTGCCTTCAACACAATAGGACTGAACAAACTCATCCCCAAATATTGAGACCTCAGCCTCGGCACCCCTCTCTGCAACTGGATTCACAATTTTCTATCCCACAGGCTGCAATCAGTGGGGATTAGTAACAACATCTCCTCTGTGATCATCCACGATGCTGTGTCCTCAGTCTTCTGCTACACTCCCTATGCACCCACTGCCTGGCCAAACACTGCTTCAACTCCACCTGTAGATTTCCCACTCACAGAGGCAGAGTATAGAGAGATGGAGGGACTTGTGCAATGTCAGGAAGATAACGAGCTGGTCATAGACTTCTGGAGGAGGGGAGGAGCTCACTCCCCGACTGCATCCACAGTGCTGAGGTGTTTAAGTCTCCAGTGACCTGTCCTAGTCCTACCCATGTTGATACAGCAGTGCCTCTACTTCCAATTTTAAAAAAATTTAGACATACAGCATGGTAACAGCCCATGATTCCAATTTATATCCCATTAACCTACACCCCCGGTACATTTTGAATGCTGGAAAGAAACCGGAGCCCCCAGAGAAAACCCACAGGGAGAACATAAACTCCTTACAGACAGCATGGGATTTGAACCCCGTCTGATCCCAATCTCTGGCTCTGTAAAGGCATTGCGCTAACCATTACGCCAATGGCACATCCCCTATGCTCCTCAACAACTTCTACAGGTACACCATTGAAGCATCTTGTCAGGATGAATCACTGTGTGGGACGCGAACTGTTCTGCCCAAGACAGCAAGAATGTCAGAGAGTTGGACTTGGACGATCACAACTTAAAAAGGATATGTTTGAGCAGAGACATCAGGATTTGAGGGAGGCAAAGTCTGCTGGAGTTCCTGAAGGGCCTGGCTATGAGGGAGGAACCCTTGCATGTGACACATTTGGATTTTTGAAAATCCAAAAATGTTGGGATGTCTAGTTTGGAGGAATGAGTTGCCATGGAGAGAGAATTGATTATTGCATAGAAAGCAAAGAGTGGAAAGGATTGGATCACTCAGGTTGTCAGGCTGTGGATGGTAGAGATCCACAGGTTACATAATAAAACAAATGTAGCATTACACAAAATTGTCTTTAGGGTTAGATTAGCCATTAGTGTTGCCTGGCACCTCTAACAGTCAGAGAAAGAGAAGCAAAAGAGGGTTCCCTCAGAGCACGGAGTGTCCGTGGATTCGCCTCCAGCGCTCCCTCAGCCTCTGCAGCAAAAGAGAGTTCCCTCAGAGTCACGGAGTCTCTGTGGATTCACCTCCAGCGCTCCCTCAGCCTCTGCAGCTGCACAGACTCCTGTTCAGTTCAAACCATTGACAACCCGAGCCCAGATCCAAACCTTGGACACGACGAGGAAGCCTTCAGCACCCAGGGCCCTTCGGGCTTTGCAGGCTATAAAAGGTCTTGAGGGGATGTGACAAGCTGGGTGAGGGGGTGAGCATGACAAACGGAACGTGGGATAAATGGAGCCACCCATTTTTGATATGTTGAGAGACCACAGAACTCAGATTTTGAAGTGACTGATAGCAGGGAAGTTGGATGATAACTACCTGCTAGGCCTCATCCTTCCCGATTAACGTGCCTGGTCACTGGCCATCCCTCTCATGGCTAGGCTGACACCATTGGGTGTCGTGGGCTTGAAGGGCATCTGGTGCCTTCCTATTCTTCACTAGTACACACCTTACGCAAGTCAGAGAAAGGGTTGACATCCCGAAAATCTGGCAGGACTCCACTTCCAGAGTCAATGTTCAAAGTGAAAGGGAAAATTGGACACATCTCTGCCCTCTGGCCTTGGGGCTGGGTGGGGGAGAAAGAGAACTGATTGTAACTTCATCTGGAACTCTAATCTGTGGAGAGAGGGAGAGTTCATTTAAATTTAAATATTTAAATGTGGATACAGCACGGCAGCAGGCTATTTCAGCGCAGGAGCCCACACCACCCAATTGCACCCAATTAACCTACACCCCTAGTATGTTTCGAACTGTTGGAGAAAACTAGAGCCTCCGGAGGAAACCCACGCAGACATGAGCAGTGCCGGATTGAAACCCAGTGCCGATCCATGGCGCTGTAACTGTGTTATACTAACTGCGAAGCTAACTGGGCCACCAATGTTCCAAATTCTGATGTTCCATCTGAAGAAAGATTGTCAGCTTCGAACATGGACTGCCTTTCTGCCTCCATGGATGCTGTCTGACCTGTTGAGAAATTCCAGCATTTCCTATGTGTAATTAACATCCCAGCACCTGTCTGTTTCTTGCTTTCAGCTACTTTAATTGGAGATGTTGTTCCCTTCAGCGATGGCAAGGGGATGGCCAATTTCCTTTGGTCAAAGTGAACTCCTCAACTAAGATCAACAGAGCAGATTATTCAATGTTTTATCTTAATAACTATGGGAGAATTTCTGTGGGCACATATTCAAATGCCTTATTACTGCAATTATCTTTCCTGAATTACTGATCTGTGGAGACTGTTGTACTGCATTGAACGCTGGGGTCCTGACTAGTTATTCACAAGCCTGTATGAGCATTATGCCATTGTGGTGTTCAAAGGGATTCAGATTAAGAGACAAATTCTCTGCAAAAGCAGTGTATCAAAATGTTAGCATGCTTGAAACATCTCTCACACCCGACACAGCCTGGGACAGGGTCGTTGAGTTCTATCATGTAGAAACAGGCCCTTTCACTCATCATGCCTGTACCAATCAAACTCACCCCATTTGCCTGTGCTTGGCCCATATCTAAACCTTTCCTATCCAGTCTAAATGATTTTGAACATAGCGACTGTTCCTGCTTCTACCACCACCTCTGCAGCTCGTTCCTCAGACCCACTCCCCTCGTGTGAAGAAGGTGCCCCTCCTGTCCCTTGTAAATCTCCCTCTCTCCTCTGTTGTTTTAGTTTCAGCCGCTGTGAGGGAAAAAAAGGTAGAACCACGTACCTAGTCTATGCTCCTGATGATTTTAGAAACATTTTAGGTTCCCCTTGGCCTCCTTCACTCCAGCCTTTCCTCCTAACTCAAGCCCTCCAATCCTAGTGCATTCTTCTAACCTTGCCACCCTTCCCAGCTCAATGACATTCTTTCTCTAGCTGGATGACCGAAGCTGCTCAGCACTCCATCAAAGTGCTGTCTGGCTGTAACATGATATCCCAGCTGCTGAACTCAATGTGCTGCGTAATGAAGGCAAACACCTTCTTCACCATCCTGTCTATCTGTGTTGTCACTTTCATGGAACCATGCACCTGTACCCCCACATCTCTTGGTCCAACAGCACTCCTTAAGCTCCTACCATTCACCCTGGTTTAACCTACCATTCACCCTGGTTTAACCTCCCGAAGTGCAAAACCTTGCACTTGTCTGAATCAAATTCCTTGACCCAATTCTCCAGTTGATCTAGATTCTGTTGTAACCTCAGACATCCTCCTACACTGTCCACTACACCCCCAACCTTGGTGTCATCCACAAACATTCTAACTTTGCTAACTACATTCTCATTCAAGTCATGAATACAGATGACCAGCATCGGGGTGGGGGGGGGGGGGGGGGCAACACTGATCTCTGCAGCATACACTGGTCACAGGCCTCTAGTCTGAGAAACACCTCTCCATTTCCACCCTCTATCTCCTGCCATCAAACTAACCTTGCATCCAGTTGTCCGCATCACCTTGGATCCTTCCAGACTAGCTCACCATGCAAAACCTGGTCAAAGGCCTCACCAAAGTCTGTGCAGACAACATCTACCACCCTGCCCTCGTCAATCTTCCTGCTCACCTCTTCAAAAAGCTCAAATTCATGAGACACGATTTCCCACACGCGATGTTTTTACTGTAATACTGTTGATCACAGTGCCCCTTCACAAAAGTGTCAGGAAGGGTCCTTCAGCCGTCTGAGCTCAGTCAAAGAGGACTGCCGCACAGATACAGGCCCTTTGGCCCACCCCCCTCCCTGCTAACCACAAAGCCAGATTAGGAAGTTTCCTCTCTGTCAATACAGACACCTTTCTCCATTCACTGACCACTGTAAAACAAGTGAGACTGCTTTGGAGAATCATACCCTGACTGTAGTTTACAGTGTTGGAAGAACATGTGCTGACTTTGCCTGTAGTTTTGACTTTGTATTGTCCTGCAGGGAATCCTTCTGAAGCGGAGCGGGAAGTCACTGAACAAAGAATGGAAGAAGAAATATGTCACACTCTGCGACAATGGTGTACTGACCTACCACCCCAGCTTACATGTAAGTGGTCTAGTTTACCAAGAAAGACTGCAGTCACTGGGGTTGAGTGCAGGAGACAAAGTGCTGGAGAAACTCAGCAGACCACGCAGTATCCACGGTGAGTGAACGGTAACCAACATTTTGGGCCTGGGCCCTCCCTATTTGCTGACAGGAATACTGCCTGAGTTTCTCCAGCATTTGGATGCACTGCCTGAGTTTATGAAATGTTCCACTTCAGACTTGGTGTCTAGGAACATTTTCTCTTTGGATTCTGAATTGCAGCTCGTGAAAATCACGCTGAAATCCTTGAGCTTTCGACCTACAGTGACTCAGCAGTGAAACTGACCTCTAATCCAACATTTCTAATGCTGAACAAGGCTCAAGTTTATCTGTTCATCTGTCTGTACATATACAACCAGATGAAACAGTGTTTCTCAGGATCACGGTACACACATGTCACGATGCACAGTACATAATAATCACAAATACACAAAAATATAATTTAAATAAATATAGATAAATATTTGGATTGATTTACTCTGTTACAGGACACTGTTCATCAATCTCACAGCCTGTGGGAAACAGCTATTTCCCAGCCTGGCCATCCTGCTTTTGATGCTCCTTCTTGTGTGCCTCACCTTTTATCCGGGATCATCGGGACCAGGCACTTGCCGTTATTTGGAATTTTCTGGATTTCGGAATCATTTTAAAATGGTGGTCCCTTTAAGCAAATGCGATGTTTCAAAGTCACACAAACAGGGAATTTAGAGAAATAAAGACCGTAAAAGACCATAATATCACGAGCAAGTTCTTTTTAAAGAAAATCTTCAAAGTAAAACTGGCTCAGACCCCTGTCCCTGTCATCCCCATCCCTGTGGGCACCCTCTCTTCCCTTTGGTGGAAAGGTGATTCTCAGCACCCTGTGGGAGAGAAGCAGGTGGCAGCTGCCTCAATGCGCGATCAATGGCCACCTTCCTTACCCATAATCCCACACACACCTGGAAAGCTCTGGTACTGGCAGAGCGGTTCCAGCTGTGTAGAGGATTATGGGTAATGAATATGGCCATTGCTCCCACATTGAGCTGTTGCCACGAGCCAGTGTGATGCTCCAGTAAACTCTGGGATTGGTAGCACTACACCCCTGCTGCCGTGTCAGGAATTAGATTGGGGAGGGGGGTGAGTGATGGACAGCTGGGGGTGGGGAGGGAATGGATGGATGGTCATGGGCGGGGGGGCAACTGACAGATGACCAGGGGTGGGGGCGCCCAGGTGGTGGCGATGGACAGATGGGGGAAGGGGGACCAATGGACTGCTGGGGGCAATTGGGGACCCGATAGGCGGGGGCACCAATGGATGGCCGAAGGTGGCAGGGCAGGGGGGATGGCTGGCTGGGGGAAAGGACACCGAGGGCTAGAAGCAAGGTGATCAGGCGTTTTCCTTACCACATTGTAGCAGAGAGCCTGTGGTTCAGTTTAGACTCCAGGCTGGCTGCAAAAAGTACCGGTTTGGAGGTTGCTGGTGTCTAGAATCCCGGATAAAAGGTTGGGCACTTGTGGTGGGTCATAGATACTGTGTTCCAGGATGAAAAGGGTTCTCATTAATTCTTTGAGCCCTATTTAAGCCACTTTACCAGCGAATGCCATCGGTAGAGAAAAAGGAGACCTCAGTGACCGTCTCGACTGTTTTGACGATCCTCTGTATTGACCTCCAGTCTGACGCTTTGCAGTTACTTTCCCTCACAATGATGTAGCCAGATGGGACCCTCTCAGTTGTGCTCCTGTTAAAGGTGGTTGAGATGGGAGCCAGTAGCCTTGCCCTCTTCAGCCTCCTTAGGAACTGTGGGGACTACTGCAACCCTTCTAACTAATGAGGAGGTGTTGTGGGTCCACAATAGGTCGGCCATTATTAGAAACACCAAGGAACTTTGTGCTCTCCACGACAGAGCCATTGATGTGCAGTGGGGAAAGGTCATCCTCCATCCTCCTGTAGTCCACAATCATCTCCTTTGTCTTTTCCACCTCAGGTGGCCATTTTACCTGCATTTACCCATTTCCCACTAAATCTTTCCTATGTACCCGAATACACAGTTTTTAAATATTGTAATAAATATTGCTCTGCAAGCTTATTCTATATGCACATCATCCCATGTGAAAGAAGTGTCTCAGATCCTCTTTAAATCTGTCACATTAAATCAGTAGCCTACAGTGTTAGACTCCCTGACCCTGGGACAAAGCCTGTGACCATTCACTTTACATTTTATAAATCTCCATAAGTTCCCTCCCTCTGCCTCCTTTATCCGAAGGAACATAGTCCCAGCCTATTCAGGGTCTTCTTGTAACCAAGCTCTGTGCATCCTTGTGAGTCTTTTCCGCTCTAGCTTACTTCCATCCTTGTTTGAGAACTGCACACAATATTCCAGCTGCATAAGACCAGAGGACATACTGTAGGAGCAGAACTAGACTGTTCAGCCCATGAGCTGATCCATTTCCCACTCAGCCCCACTGCCTGGCCTTCTCCCCAGAACCTTTGATGCCCTGGCTAATCAGGAACATATCAATCTCTGCCTTAAATACACCCAACGTCCCGGCCTGCACAACCACCAGTGGTAATAAATTCCAGATTCACTCCCCTCTGGCTGAAGAAATCCCTCCCCATCTCTGTTCTAAGTGGACACCCTTCAATCCTGAAGTTGTGCCCTCTTGCCCTAGACTCTCCCACCATGGGGAACAAACTTTCTACATCTACCCTGTCCTTGTCTTTCAACAATCAAAATGTTTCAATGAAATCCCCCCCCTCATTCTCCTACATTCCAACGAGTCCAGCCCAAGAGCTGTCAAAAGCTCCTCATATGATAACCCTATCATTCGCAGAATCATCCTCGTGACCCTCCCCTGAACCCTCTGGTCCCCACGATCCATGTTCTTTTACTGCTGTTGTTTTGGTGTGCATGTCCTGTATTGTTGCATTCATATTTAATGATATAGGAGACCATTCAGCCCACTGAATTCCTGCTGCATCAGGTCTTTGTGACAGGTTGGCCTGGTGTTTGGTGCTGAGTGATCCCGTGTTGTGGTTACTGGGTCAGTGATTGTTCCTTGGCCTGAGACAGCAGCCCTCCCTCACATCATCACGCCTATTTGTGTAGATTCAGTATTTTTCACGTTACCATTTGAGTTCTTGATAATTTGTTAAATTTAATTTCACTAGCTGTTGTGCAGAGTTTGAATCTCCATTTCGTGGATCTGATCCAGTAACTGAAGTGTAGTAGCAGTGTCTGGGAGGCGGTGTTGTCTGGTCCGCAGGTCAGACACTGCCTCGATTCTGTGCTGTGTGGCACTTGTGCTACCCTTGGCCCAGGATGGCCTGTCATTGACTGGTTTGGGCCAGGGCTGCAATGTAATGCCTGCCTTTTGCAAGTGCTGTGTGTCTCCATGTGAGTGCATCATCTGCCTGCTTTGAAATTTACTGTCGAGGTTATAAAAACTGCATTAAATCCTCGTGGTCATTAGGCAGTTGTGCTACAGAAATGGAAATTAATAGACAATAAATTATTATTTTATAGTTTATTGCATGGATGATGAGCTTTCTAATACTTTTTGAATTACTTAAAGCAGCTGATTTATTGCTGAGTTCTGGTCACTGGAAGTCAATTCCACTGCTGAAGATTCCTGCAAATGATGAGTGAGGTTTTGGATTTGGAAATGAGACTTATGAATGCTGCCCTGTCTCTACATGGTGTGTATGTTCACAGGCTGTTGGTGGGTCAGAGATCCAAGCCCCTGTCACTACCCAGCGACCCCAGGGTTAGAGAGAGGTGGGGGAATCCGCCAGGGTCCCTGCTCCCCATCACTGCAAAGTAATCCCAGGGTTAGACAGATGGAGTATCCATCAGGGTCCCTGTCCCACATCAATACCACTGTCCTCAGGGTTAGAGAGAGAGGGAAACCAATCAGGGTCCTTGTACCTTGTCACTGTCCAGTGACCCCAGAGTTAGAAAGGGGGAACCAGCCAGGGTCCCTGCTCCCCATCCCTGCCCAGTGTCCCCAGTGTTAGAGGGAGGGGGAACCAGCCAGTGTCCCTGCTCCCTGTCACTGCCCAATGACTCCAAGGTTAGATAGGGGAGGAATCAGCCAGGGTCCCTGCTCTCTATCCCTGCCCAGTGTCCCCACTGTTAGAGAAAGGGAATCAGCCAGGGTCCCTGCTCCCTGTCACTGCCCAATGACTCCAGGGTTAGAGAGGGGAGGAATCAGCCAGGGTCCCTGCTCCATATCCCTGCCCAGTGTCCTCAGTGTTAGAGGGAGGGGGAATCAGCCAGGGTCTCTGCTCCCCACCCCTGCCCAGTGAGCCCAGGGGGGGGTGGAATCAGCCAGGGTCCCTGCTCCCCATCCCTGCCCAGTGTCCCCAGTGTTAGAGGGAGGGGGAATCAGCCAGGGTCCCTGCTCCCTGTCACTGCCCAATGACTCCAGGGTTAGAGAGGGGAGGAATCAGCCAGGGTCCCTGCTCCATATCCCTGCCCAGTGTCCTCAGTGTTAGAGGGAGGGGGAATCAGCCAGGGTCTCTGCTCCCCATCCCTGCCCAGTGAGCCCAGGGGGTGGTGGAATCAGCCAGGGTTCCTGCTCCCCATCCCTGCCCAGAGACCCCAGGGTTAGAGAGGCGGGGGGGGGGGTGGGGGAATCAGCCAAGGTCCCTGCTCCCCATCCCTGCCCAGTGACCCCGGGGGGGGGGGGGTGGGAATCAGCCAGGGTTCCTTCTTCCCATCATTGCACCAGTGACCCCAGGTTCAGGGGGGGAAATCAACCAGGGTTCCTCATCCCTGCCTAGTGACCCCGGGGTGGGGGGAAATCAGTCACGGTTCTTGCTCCAGTGACCTGGGGGTTGGGAATCAGTCAGGGTTCCTCATCCCTGCCCAGTGACCCCCGTCCCAGTTATTATAGACAATAGAAGCTGGAGTAGGCCCTTCGGCCCGTCGAGCCAGCACCGCCATTTTACAGATCATGGCTGATCACTACCATCAGTACCCCTTTCCAGCTTTATCCCCATAACCCTTAACTCCTTTGCCCACTAGAGTCTTATCTAACTCTCTTTTGAACATCATCAGCGAATCTGCCTCTACCACACCCTCACACCCACACACCACACACCCCCCCCACACACACACACCACACCCCCCCCACACCCACACACCACACCCCCCCACACCCACACACCACACACCCCCCCCACACACACACACCACACCCCCCCCACACCCACACACCACACCCCCCCACAACCACAACCCTCCCCCCCACACCCCCACACAACCACAACCCTCCCCCCCACACCCCCACACCACACCCTCCCCCCCCACACCCCCACACCACACCCCCCCACACCCACACACCACACCACACCCACACACCACACCCTCCCCGCTCACACCCACCCCCAAACACACACACACCACACCCTCCCCCCCCACCCCCACATCCACACACCCCCACACCACACCCTCCCCCCCACACCCACACACCACACCCCCCCCCACACCCACACCACACCCCCACACCACACCCACCCCCCACACCCCCACACCACACCCTCCCCCTCACACCCACTCACCACACCCTCCCCCCCACACCCACCACCAAACACACACACCCCCAAACCACACCCCCCACACACACACACACCCCCACACTCTCCCCCCCACACCCACACACCACACCCCCCTCACACCCACACACCACACACCCCCCCCACACACACACACACCACACCCCCCCCACACCCACACACCACACCCTCCCCCCCCACACCCACACACCACACCCTGCCCCCCACACCCCAACACCACACCCTCCCCCCCACACACCACACCCCCCCACACCCACACACCACACCCCCCCACAACCACAACCCTCCCCCCCACACCCCCACACCACACCCTCCCCCCCCACACCCCCACACCACACCCCCCCACACCCACACACCACACCACAACCACACCCACACACCACACCCTCCCCCCCACACCCCCACACCACACCTCCACCCCCACACCACACCCCCACACCACACCCCTCCCCTCACACCCACTCACCACACCCTCCCCCCACACCCACACCCCCACATCCACACAGCCCCACACCACACCCTCCCCCCCACACCCACCACCAAACACACACACCCCACACCACACCCCCCACACACACACACCCCCACACTCTCCCCCCCACACCCACACACCACACCCCCCTCACACCCACACACCACACCACACCCCCCCACACACACACACACACCTACATATATATACACACACACCCCCACACCACACCCACCCCCAAAACACACACCCCCACACCACACCCTCCCCCCCACACCCCCACACCACACCCCCCCCACACCCACACCACACCCCCACACCACACCCACCCCCCACACCCCCACACCACACCCCTCCCCTCACACCCACTCACCACACCCTCCCCCCCACACCCACACCCCCACATCCACACAGCCCCACACCACACCCTCCCCCCCACACCCACCACCAAACACACACACCCCACACCACACCCCCCACACACACACACCCCCACACTCTCCCCCCCACACCCACACACCACACCCCCCTCACACCCACACACCACACCACACCCCCCCCCACACACACACACACACCTACATATATATACACACACACCCCCACACCACACCCACCACCAAACACACACACCCCACACCACACCCCCCACACACACACACACCCACACTCTCCCCCCCACACCCACACACCACACCCCCCTCACACCCACACACCACACCACACCCCCCCCACACACACACACACACCTACATATATATACACACACACCCCCACACCACACCCACCCCCAAAACACACACCCCCACACCACACACACCCCCACACCACACCCACCCCCAAAACACACACCCCCACACCACACCCCCCCCACACCCACCCCCAAATAGACACACCTATATATATATACACACACACCTCCACACCACACCCACCCCACACACACACCCCCACACCACACCCCCCCCACACACACACACCACACCTACACAGCACACCCACCCCCACACACCACACCCTCCCCCCCACACCCACCCCCAAACACACACACCCCCACACCACATCCCCCCACACACACACACCTACATATATATACACACACACCCCCACACCACAACCCCCAAACACACACTCCCCACACCTACACAGCACACTGACCCCCACACACACACACACACACACACACCACATCCCCCACACACACACCACATCCACCCCCACACACACACATCTAAATATATATACACACACACCCCCAGACCCACCCACACACCACATCCCCAGACCCATCCCTACACACACACCCCCACACCACACCCACCCCCAAATACACACTCCCCACATCTACACAGCACACCGACCCCCACACACACACACCCCACACACCTACACAGCACACCCACCCCCACACACACACCACATCCCCCTCCCCCCCCCCACACACACACACACACCTACATATATATACACACACACCCCCAGACCCACCCACACACCACATCCCCAGAACCATCACTACACACACACCCACACCACACCCACCCCCAAACACACACTCCCCCACACCACCCCCCCACACACACACCCCCACACCTACACAGCACACCCACCCCCACTCACACACACACCACATCCCCCCCACACACACAACATCCTCCCCCACACACAAACACCTACATATATATACCCACACACTCCCAGACCCACCCACACACCACATCCTCGACCCATCCCTACACACACACCCCCACACCACACCCACCCCCAAACTCACACACCCACTCCACATCCCCCCACACACACACCCCACACCTACACAGCACACCCACATATACACACACCCCCAGACCCACCCACACACCACATCCCCAGAACCATCCCTACACACACACCCCCACACCACACCCACCCCCAAACACACACTCCCCCACACCACACCCCCCGACACACACACCTCCACACCTAGACAGCACACCCACCCCCACTCACACACCACACACCCCACACACACACCTACATATATAAACACACACCAAATCCCCCCACACACACACACACACCACATCCCCCCCCCACACACACACATACACCTACATATATATACACACCCACACCACACCCACCCCCAAACACACACACACCCACAACACACCCCCCCACACACACACACACACACACCCACACCTACACAGCACACCCACCCCCACACACACCACACCCCCAGATCCATCCCTACACACACCCCCCCCAAACACACACCCCCACACCACACCCCCCACACACACACATACACACACACCCCCACACACACACCCCTACACCCACACACACACCCATCCCCAAACACACACCCCCACACACACACATACACACACCCCACCACACACACACCCACCCCTACACCCACACACGACACACCACACCCGCCCCACACACACACACCCACAGATACAGCCCACCCACACACACCCACAGACAAAACCCCCCACACACATTCACAACCACACACACACCCTCACACCATATCCACCCCCACACACACACACCCCACACACACACCCACAAATACACCCACACACATCCACACCTACACACTCACCCACAGACACACCCCCCATACACACTCACACCCTCACACACAGATACCCACACACACACCCACAGATACACCCAGACACAACCCGCACACGCACACACCTACACACTCACCCACAGACACACCCCACACACACACACTCACAACACACACATACCCAAACACATACATATACCCACACAAACACACTCCCCCCCACACACACACCCACACACATACATCAACATGCTCACAGACACACCCACAGATACACCCACACACCCCTCACACACCCACACACACCCCTCACACACCACACCCTTCCTCACCCACACACACCCCCACACCTATACACTACACCCACACACCAACATGCATACCAACACACACACACCCACACACACACAGACACACCCACACACATACACCCTCGCACATGAACCCACACACACATTCCCACACATACACATCCACACCCAAAAACACCCGCACACCTACACACCACACCCACCCCCCCACACACACACACCCACACACATCCCCACACCTACACACCATACCCACACAAACACACCCACTCACACATACACACCCACTCACACACACCCACACTCCCACACACACCCACACAACCACACACACTCCAACACACACACACCCACAAACCACACCCCCCACACACCACACACCCCACACACACACACACACACCCAAACACACACACACCCGCACCCACACACGTACACACACCCACACCTACATACACACACACAGCCACAAGCACCCCCCACACACACACCTACACACACCTCTTCACCCACAATCACCCACACCCTCACACTCACACACACACACTCCCCTACACCCACACCCAGACACCCCACACACACACCCACATATACTCCCACACCCACACATACACACACCAATACAAACACCAACCCCTCCCCCCCCGCCCCCTCCATGATGAATGGTGCACAATTTTACTACAGTAGTTACGAGGACCGTTCACCTCAAAGGAGACATTCTCTCTGCATCCAACCTATCAAGCCCAGTGACATTTGGGTACTATTTAAGGAGTTGGCCTCTCCTCTATCTCGGATCCCAGTCTATGACCCAAGCACAGTGGGTCCTCCATCGTGGATCCTAGACAATGGTCCAAGCACAGTGGGTCCTCCATTTCGGATCCCAGTCTATGGCCCAAGCACAGTGGGTCCTCCATCTCGGATCCCAGACTATGGTCCAAGCACAGTGGGTGAATGGTGACTGCATTTCCTTTGTCACACACACATCCCATTGTAAGGAGACCAATGTGGCCTCAGTTCTCCAAAGCCCTATCATCATGTCAAGACATCCACTCAAATCCTCTTGCAGTAAAGGCTAACATACCTGTGCCTTCTTAATGACCAGCACATTATGTCCAAGTGACTTACATGTTGGAGACCCCCGTCTGCTTGAGCAAAGCATTTGCCAATCAGGCACCATCTTTACCTTTCAACTTTGGTGGAAACCCTCACACTCTGATGGCTTGTGTTCTCTGGAAGCCTCATCAGTCATGCTCACTTTGATCTTTACGTCCCTTGTCAGAGAATGCTTTTGGAGCCTAATCGCTGTGTTAGCTCCTCGAATAATGCCCTACATTATTTAAACAAGATTTCCTTTCTGATATCCAAGCTGACAAATTATTGCATTTTCATCATGATTTATATTAATCTGGCTGGGGAGCTCTGTTCCCCATCACCAGTGTTAATCGCTGTCTTCAGCTACAAATGTGGAGGTGGGAGCAGGGATTTGTGGGTAGGGTGGATTGGAGACGGTCACAGAGTGGGGAGCAGGAATTGCTGGACAGGGTGGAGACGGTCACAGAGTGGGAAGCAGGGATTGGTGGGCAGGGTGGAGACAGACACAGAGTGAGGAGCAGAGATTGGTGGGCAGGGTAGAGACAGACACAGAGTGGGGAGCAGAGATTGGTGGGCAGGGTGGAGACAGACACAGAGTGGGGAGCAGGGATTGGGCAGGGTGGAGATGGACAGAGAGAGAGAGTGCGGTGCGGTTTAATTGGCATGGATTGGTCCTTCTACATGAAGCCATCCCGACTCTAGTTTGATCAGATGATGATTTTCAAAACCTTCTTTTAGTACCTTCTTCATGTTTGGTTTTGATATTTTTCCAGCTTGAGGCTGACCTGCTCTCCTTTTTTGAGAAGGCTTATTTCAGCATTTTTGCAATCCTCATAATAGCTCTACTGAATCAAAGGATATTTAGAAGATCACAATGAAATCATCTTCCAACTTTGTCCCCACTTTGTTTTAGACCAAGATTGGAACCGGGGGGGGGGCTTGTCGGGTTCTATTGGTCAAACGTTCTGGCAGAATGAGGAATAGAAAAAACTTGCGTGAAGTTAGAAAAGGTGTTCAGGGGCAGGGTTCCTGGATGAATGTGGAGAATGTGGGAGTGTGGACTTCACAAATGCAGAGAGGTTACGTGGAATCTCTATGAAACCGCCTCAGCCCAGAGCATTGTGTTCAATTTGTGCCTCGCGCAACAGATTGTGTGATCACTGAGCTCACGCTGAGGGAGGTGGTGGAGGCAGCGTGGACCCCATGGAACAAATGGCCCCTCTCTATGCTCTTCCACTCTGACATTCTATTCTTGGTGATGTTGATGGGTGGGTGGGGGGGGGAGAGAACAGATGTTGTCCTCAGGAGATTAGGGTGAATTTCCTGCTGCTTTCCGAAGTATTGTGGAAAACTTTGCCCATTCTGGGCTCAGTGGGAGATACCAGAACTCTGTCAGTACAGATGCTTCACTTTCTTGCACTCACTGTCTCTCCCTCACCAACTTACTCATTCCTGCTCTCCTTCTTCCACTCACCAGCCCTCTCTTGGCCCATTCTCCCAGTCCTTCTTCGTCCTCTCTCCGACCAACCCAAGGCCTTTGACGCGATGGGCGTCACTGCCTCCCAGCAGGGTCACAAGGAGGCAAATGTTTGTGAAACATGAGATTGCTGCGTATTCCGATCATGATTTGCTTGGAGTAAGATACTGTGCTTCGTGTGGGACTGTTGAGGCGAGGCGTTGGAGACTGAATCTCTCCCGACAGTCGAGTAATTCACACGTTCACCTTCTGTTAATTCCTATCTGCAACATCAATTAAATTGTTTGTAGAAACTAATTGAATGTGGCTTAATCACACATCTTAATAGCTTTACACGGTTTGAACTTCCTGTTAATTCGAGTAATAAAATGAAATGAGTGCGCTGGCTGTGTAATTAGCGAGGTGGCTTGTGAAGAAATTAGTGCTTTATGGCTTGTAATAAAGGGAGTGTGTTGGCACCTAATTCCAACGGACGCTCACTGCAATCTGCTGATTCTGAGCTTTTCCTTTTAATTTGCACTCAGGTCCCATGTGTCTATTGAGTCTTAAAGAGGCAAGTATTTTCTGCCCATGTCCCACACCATTTGATGAACCACCCTGATTCCCACTGAGGGTTGGATTTGTCTCCGGGCCTGTTTCCATATCGAGCACGGGCAACAACCACGTTCCCACTCACTGCCCAGAGTCAGATCATGTTGCTCAGTCTCTTTCCTCTCTCCTCCTCAGTGGTTGCTCAACATGGGATCCGAGGGGCAGCAGGGTCATCATCTGGGAAGGGTGGACTGTCACTGGCTGATCATTTATGCTCAAAGTCACTGCAGATGTGATCTGAAGGAACTGGGAGATGGCAGGGACTGTGAAACTCTCCTGGCAGTGGAGACTCTTTAAAACAACCTCACCCACTGAGCATTGTGTTCAATTCATGTCTCGTACAACAGGTCATGTGTTCAATTCATGCCTCGTGCAACAGGTCACGTGGATCACTGAGCTCATGCTGAGGGAGAGGCTGGGGCTGAGGAGGTGGCATTAACATTGTGTATGGGCCTCAGTGACAAGCCTTGTCAGTGATGAAGCCTTGTCAGTGATGTAGGGTGGTGCGGTTGGCATCATTAAAGTGCTGGCTGATGACCTTGGTCCTTGACCACCACATCAGTGTGTTGGTGACAGGCTTGGGGGAGCTGGCCAGATCCCGGGCCAGGAACAGGGCCTTTAGCCCATGTGTCTGCTGACTACGGATGCCACATTAAAATAAAACTGCTGCTTGTACTTGATCTATATCCCTCTACACCTGGCATATTCCTGTGTCTGTAGCCACAGTGTGGTGCCTGCCACATTGACCACCGCCAGTGGGCTGATATCGCCTCAAACCGTACATCTTGGCGCCTCACAGTTCGGCGGGCAGCAACCTCCTTTGAAGAAGACCGCAGAGCCCACCTCACTGACAAAAGACAAAGGAGGAAAACCCAACACCCCACCCCAACCCACCAATTTTCCCTTGCAACCGCTGCAACCGTGTCTGCCTGTCCCGCATCAGACTTGTCAGCCACAAACGAGCCTGCAGCAGACGTGGACATTACCCCTCCATAAATCTTCGTCCGCGAAGCCAAGCCAAAGAAAAGAAAAAAAAGAAGCCACAGTGAGGTGAACCTCTGGAATTTGCTATCATAAGGCAGCTGTGGAGGCCAGGTCATTGGGTGTATTTAAGGCAGAAATTGACAAGTATCTGAATAGTCAGGGTATCAAAGGTTATGGAGAGAAAACAGGGGAGTGGGAGAATGGATCAGCTCAGGATGGATTGGGTGGAGCAGACTTGATGGGCCAAATGGCCTACTTCTGCTCCTATATCTTATAGTCTATGGTCTAAGCCCGTTAAACACTACTGTTTGAGGTGGTGCAATGTAGTACGCAGTGGCCTCTCTAGGACCGTTAGTTTATTTTTATTTTGTAGTTGTATAGCATTATATTATGTCTAATTGTTTTTTACAAAATGCATGTAATAAGGTTAATATTTGTACATGGGTTTTTATTGTATTATGACTTTATATTTATCTCCTATTTATGTAAATCTGTTCCAACGTCCTGGAGAAATGCCATCTCGTCTTTACTGTGCATTGCATTAATAGTTATGGTATGCGGGACAAATAAAGATGACCTGTTGTATCCGCTTCCAGCACTCCCCTGACAGTCCATTCCAGCCACCCACCCCTCCGTGAATTATTTGCCACTCACATCTCTCTTAAACTCCCCCTCCCTCCCTGCTCTGAAATGCATGACCTCTAGTATGTGACATTTTTACCCTGGGAATAAAATGCTGTCTGCCCCCCATCAATGGCTCCCATGATTTTATAAACCTCCATCGGGTCTCCTCTCAGTGTCCACCGCACCAGAGGAAACAGCCTGTTTCCTCCCTCTCCCCATTGCTCACACCCTCCAATCCAGGCAGCATCCTGGGCACCTCTTCTGCCCACTTTCCAATGTCCCCAAAGGGCCACCCTGTCTCCAGCCCTTTGTTTAATGGGGGCAGTGTACCAGGAACCTCTCCATGAGAACCCAGGTTTGGGAATTTGAGGCGGATTGTCTCTTGAGTGAGTGAAGCTGCGAATCCCTGCCTGAGCTCACAAGATGTTCCATTCCACTCATCGGTAGAAGCTAAGAACATTTAAAAGGCAGTAAAGATTCAGAGGGTCATTGTCAGGGTGGGAGGAAATAATTTAGTAGAAGAGAAGATCTAGACGGGGGTTTGTTTTCTTTGGAAGAAAGAAGGTTGATGGAGAATGTAATTGATGTGTATAAAGTTACAGTAAAACTCCAGTATCCTGCGCCTTTGGGGACAGGTATGTACCGGATAGGTGAATTTTCCGGTGGCTGGAGACTTACGCTTAACTAATTTACCTGCATTAAGTAAAAATACTGTACTTAATTCTGAGGGGAAAGATAAGAGTCAATGTGGACAGGCTTTTTCCACTCAGAGTGGGGGAGATTCAAACAAGAGGACATGGATTGAGATTGAAGGGGGAAAGGTTCAGGGGAAAGATGAAGGGGAATTTCTTCCCTCAAAGGGTGGTGGGAGTGTGGAATGAGCTTCCGGCCAAAGTAGTAGATGTGGTTTAGATTTTAATATTTAAGAAAAAGTTGGATAAGTATATGGACGAGAGGAGTGTGGAGGGTTATGGGCTGGATGTGAGTCAATGGGACTAGGTGGGAGAAGGTGTTCGACATGGACTAGAAGAGAAAACTGGCCTGCTTCTGTGCTGTTATATAACCCGATGGAGGTTATATGAACAAACTTCACTTGCATGAATAAAAACTTTAAAGCATTTTACTTTATTTTCAGTCACATTCTTTGAAAACATTTAACCGTCGCTGCATCTGCAGGTTCCTCTCCCTCCATGGAGCTGCCAAAAAGACGAAGAATAACATTATAGATAATTAAACCACCCCACACCCCAAGTTTACAGATAAAGCCTCTATCTGGGACAATGCTTACTAAGCAGGGATAAGGAGACACTTTAAGAGAACCAGCTCTTCATCCTGGGAGACATCATTGCTATTTCACACAACTTTATTCAAACAGTTGCTATGAGCAAAGCCTGACCAAGGCCCTCCGCTGGCTGGATATTTCCCCCCCATCTTCACGAAAGGTTTATCTGTTACTTCAGAGAACATTCACTTTTACAATTTTAAATGTGCATTTTTTACCCATTATTTTAGCCTTATTTATTTTAATTTTTAAGATTTATTGTCCTCCCTTTTTTTTTTGCTGGTTGCTTGTGGCTCCCAGTTGTTTGATTTTTGGATACCAGAGGATTTACTGTATCGGAGGCTGAGCTGAGGAGGATTATTTTCCTGTCACTGAGAAATAACCAAGCAGGGAACATAGATTGGAGTTCATTGCTGAACAATTAGAGGAGAGTTCACCCAAGGGGTGGCGGAATATTGGAGCAGTGTCTAGAAGAGAACCCTCACCCAGTAACAACCACCTGGAGGAGCAGGGTATGAGTTGCAGCTCAGTCCCTGGGAATGGGATGCAGCCCAACACTGGGTTCTTGGATGGTCTCGTGATGATGCATTGTTGAGCCCCTCTTTCTGTGCCACTGATATGCTGCTGCCCCTTCGCCCACTGCATCCATGCCCACTTACCCTGGTCCGATTTACTCACACTCGGTCTCTATCTAGGGAACACAGGATCAGGAACAGGCCCCTTGGCCAATTTAGTCTGAGCTGCATCTTCTCAGCCTTGCCTGTGAAATGGATGGGCCTGAATGCACCATCTCCTCTGGCAGCAAGTTCCAAATATCACCCACTCTCTGAGTAAAAATAACGTGCTCCTCAGATCTTGGGTTTCTCTCTTTAGAGCAACAAAGGATGAGAAGAAACTTAATAGAGGTCTACAAGATTATGAGGGGGCTTAGGCAGAGTGGGCGGCCAGCACCTGTTTCCCGGAGTGACGTAGCAAATACCAGAGGACATTTGTTTAAAGTGAGAGGAAGAAAGTTTAGGGAAGATGTCGAGGGTATGTTTTTTTACACAGAGCGGTGGGTGCCTGGAATGCTTTGGCAGGGGTGATGATGGAGGCTGGTACCATAGGGACATTTAAAAGACAGGCGAATGGATGTAAGAGAAATAGAGAGTTATGGGTGTTGGGGGGGGGGGAGGGTTAGATTGTTGTAGAGTAGGTTTACATAGGTCAGCACAACATCATGGGCTGAAGGGGCTGTACTGGGCTGTTTTATCTTGTGTTCTATCTCCTTTACATCTCCCTCCTCTCACCTTAAGCCAATGTCCTCTTGCTTTTGATCAGCTCCCATGAGAAAAGATGTTGACGATCGTCTCTACTCTATTCTTTTTTCAAATATTTTATTTTTTTCCAAAAACGTACATGGTAACATTTTAAATATACAATATATTAAAATTTTTCTCACAAACAAAAAAAAAACTGTCCCCACCCCCCCATATACGGATCCGTTCACTGTCAGAGCTTATATATATTTTAAGTAGATTGAGTACATTTGGGGAAACTACATTTTTGTCCATATAATAGTTACTTTTATCCCCTATTTTGTTCCTTTTTATTCCTGTTTCTGGGCCCCGATGTGGTCCAGGTTTGGCTGCCAGACCTTTACAAAACGGTCATATTTATTCTTTAAGTTATATGTGATATTTTCCGTAGGTAACAGCTGTTCAATTCCACAGCCCATCGTGCTATAAGTAGAGGGGAGTCGGACGTCGCGATACATTTTTCGCTACCACCAGTGCTATTTTTATAAATGAGATTTGATATTTGGTCAATTTGTTGTTTATTTCCATGAAATTACCGAATTGATATACCTCCGGGTCGCCCGCGAAGGCCACTCCTGTTATCCTGGTTAATTTTTCTGCTATATCTTGGCAAAATGGCCTCACCTTCACGCACGAGCACGTGGCATGGAGAGAAGTTCCTATTTCAGTCCCATATCTCTGAAATTTCCACTTTTGATCTGTGCAACCTTTGTGGGGTAAGATATAATTGGTGTAAAAGATTATATTGAACCAGTCCATATCGTGCGTTTATAATGGACGTCGTGGTGTTCTTACACCAATCTGACCAGCTTCTTTCTGAAATCACCACCCCCAAGTCGGACTCCCATCTTTCCCTTAACCTCTGCAACCCTGATTTTGCACTTTTGCTCTGGAGAGCAGAGGACATTTTTGTTACTCCCCACCCAGACCGTTCGTTCGGTTTCACTAAGATCAGGTGGGGTCAACAGTGGTCCCCACCTTTTGTCTGTCCCTCCCCTACTCTGAGTCTAATGCATAATTCCCATCTGTCGTTGATCTGAGTTACCTTTCTGCTACACAGAGAAACTCAGAACAAGGACTGTGTCCACACTGGCCTCTGGTGCCAAAGCCTGTTTGTCCTGGTGGTTATCAGGTGTTCTTTGAGCTCGATAGGGTCTCCTTTCAGCTTCAGGGAAAGCACAGCAAAGCACAGCCCTTCAGCCCACAAAGTGCATTCCAGTCTCTCCTTGTCCCACAGGATCCTCCAGTCCCGCTGGTGAATCTTTCTTCCTCTTCTCCAGCTCCATCACACCTTTCATATAGTATTTAAGCAGGACCAAAGTGCACACAATATTCCAGGTGTGCTTTCACCAACGTCCTGTGCAGCCGTAACACAGTGTTGTACTCCAATTCCTGTCCGATGAAAGCATTGTGCTGAATGCCTTCTTCACCCTGTGTCTACTTGTGTCACCACTCCCACAGACTCTTTGACCCAACACATTCATGCTGATCAGGTTGTCTACCACAGCTAGTCCTGCTTGCCTGCCTTTGGCCCATGCCCCTCTAAACTATTCCTAATCGTGTCCATGTCCACATGGAATCTGATTCCCTTGCCAGTAGGAACCCGAGCAGATCAGTGTAGTGGTTGAACAATTCTGTTAGTCAGCTTGAAGCATCATCTTTCTCTGAGTTGCCGTGGTGTGATTGGTGCCAGTGTGATTGCTTTGCTGTCGGCTTAGTTGTTAATGCTGTGGTGTTGGGGGCAGAAACAGCTCCTCATGTGCCCATCTCCCTTTTAGGATTACATGCAGAATGTGCATGGCAAGGAGATCGACCTCCTGCGCACAACGGTCAAAGTTCCTGGTAAGCGCTTGCCGCGAGCTTCAGCGGCCAATGTTCCTGGTGCCAGTCCCAAGACCAACGGCCTCACCAAGGACAGAAGCAACATGCAGCTGGCTGGTAGTCAAGGTAAGTGGGCTGTCATCACTCTGGGATGGTTTTGGGTGACAGTGGTGGGCTTCAGCTCATTGCCCGTGAACTTTGTGCTGGTCCTATTTGTGTGGTTTGGAATGAACGTGGAGCTGAGCTCCTGTTGGAAAGTACTGGAGCATGGAGGCTTCATGCCAATGACCCTCTGGAGGTAGGATTCACCCTTTTCCTCATGGTGCTACACCCTCAGTGTTACATCTCTTCAGTGAAGATTTGATCGCAGATACAGCAGGTGAGACAGGAAGCAAACAGTACGATGGCCCTTGTTGTGAGAGATTTGAAATGTAGAAACAGGGCAATCTCATTAAATTATTGATTCAGAATATAATCTCATGAACATGACACAACATTTGTTATTTTGTGGCAAAATTACAGGAGTAAGTATTTCTATGAATTCCATTAAAAAAAAATAAACTTGTGCAAAAGAAGAGAAGGTGAGGTGTGGTCTGTGGTTCATTGTCCATCCAGAAATCTGATGACAGCAGGGAAGCTGATGGGTGTGTGTCTTCAGCATCCTGAACCTCTTTCCTGGTGGTAGGTGGTAGCAGTGAGAAGAGGGCATGGCCTGGGAGGTTAGGAATTGAGGATAGAGGCTGCTTTCTTAAGACAAAACCTGTTGCAGATATAACGATGGAGTGGAGACAGACTGTGATGGTGCTGGATGCATGATGGCAGTTGGACTCAGGCCACACCCTGAGTACAGTTTTGATCTCCTCATTTCCAGCGCGAAAGACTGAATAGCCAGGACTGAGAAGGCACTTGGCCAAGTGCTGGGAAATGGAATTAATATAATTAAATGAGATCTCCTTGTCATTCTTTGTGGGAATGTAGTTCATCTGTTCCTATCAGTGTGTGGAACTGTAGCTTGCCTCTTCCCATCACAGTGTGGACCTTTAGTTCAGCTGTTCCTTTCACTGAGTGGAACTGTAACTCCCTTGTTCCTGTCGCTGAGTGGACCTGTAACTCCCCTGTTCCTATCACTGAGTAGAACTGTAACTCCCTTGTTCCTGTCACTGGTAGAACTGTAACTCCCCTGTTCCTGACACTGAGTAGAACTGTAACTCCATTGTTCCTGTCACTGGTAGAACAGTAACTCCACTGTTCCTGTCACTGAGTAGAACTGTAACTCCCTTGTTCCTGTCACTGAGTGGACCTGTAACTCCCCTGTTCCTGTCACTGAGTAGAACTGTAACTCCCCTGTTCCTGTCACTGAGTAGAACTGTAACTCCCCTGTTCCTGTCACTGAGTGGACCTGTAACTCCCCTGTTCCTGTCACTGAGTAGAACTGTAACTCCCTTGTTCCTGTCACTGGTAGAACTGTAACTCCCGTGTTCCTGTCACTGTGTAGACCTGTAACTCCCCTGTTCCTGTCACTGAGTAGAACTGTAACTCCCCTGTTCCTGTCACTGAGTAGAACTGTAACTCCCCTGTTCCTGTCACTGAGTGGACCTGTAACTCCCCTGTTCCTGTCACTGAGTAGAACTGTAACTCCCCTGTTCCTGTCACTGAGTAGAACTGTAACTCCCCTGTTCCTGTAGTGAGTGGACCTGTAACTCCCCTGTTCCTGTCACTGAGTAGAACTGTAACTCCATTGTTCCTGTCACTGGTAGAACTGTAACTATACTGTTCCTGTCACTGAGTAGAACTGTAACTCCCTTGTTCCTGTCACTGAGTGGACCTGTAACTCCCCTGTTCCTGTCACTGTGTGGAACTGTAACTCTCCTGTTCCTGTCATTGACTGGAACTGTAGCTCCCCTGTTCCTGTCACTGAGTAGAACTGTAACTCCCCTGTTCCTGTCACTGAGTGGAACTGTAACTACCCTGTTCCTGTCACTGAGTAGAACTGTAACTCCCCTGTTCCTGTCACTGAGTAGACCTGTAACTCCCCTGTTCCTGTCACTGAGTAGAACTGTAACTCCCCTGTTCCTGTCACTGAGTAGAAATGTAACTCCCCTGTTCCTGTCACTGAGTGGACCTGTAACTCCCCTGTTCCTGTCACTGAGTAGAACTATAACTCCATTGTTCCTGTCACTGGTAGAACTGTTACTCCACTGTTCCTGTCACTGAGTAGAACTGTAACTCCCTTGTTCCTGTCACTGAGTGGACCTGTAACTCCCCTGTTCCTGTCACTGTGTGGAACTGTAACTCTCCTGTTCCTGTCATTGACTGGAACTGTAGCTCCCCTGTTCCTGTCACTGAGTAGAACTGTAACTTCACTGTTCCTGTCACTGAGTAGAACTGTAACTCCCCTGTTCCTGTCACTGAGTAGAACTGTAACTCCCCTGTTCCTGTCACTGTGTAGACCTGTAACTCCCTTGTTCCTGTCACTGGTAGAACTGTAACTCCCCTGTTCCTGTCACTGAGTAGAACTGTAACTCCCCTGTTCCTGTCATTGGTAGAACTGTAACTCCCCTGTACCTGTCACTGAGTGGACCTATAACTCCCCTGTTCCTGTCACTGAGTGGACCTGTAACTCCCGTGTTCCTGTCACTGAGTGGACCTGTAACTCCCCTGTTCCTGTCACTGAGTGGACCTGTAACTCCCGTGTTCCTGTCACTGAGTGGACTTGTAACTCCTGTGTTCATGTCAGTGAGTAGAACTGGAACTCCCCTGTCCCTGTCACTGAGTAGGACTGTAGCTCCCCTGTTCCTGTCACTGAGTAGAACTGTAGCTCCCCTGTTCCTGTCATTGAGTGAAACTATAACTCCCCCATTCTGCCACTGAGTAGAACTGTAACTGCCTCCATTCTGCCATTGTGTGGAACTGTAGCTCCACTGTTCCTGTCACTGTGTGGACCTGTAACTCCCCTGTTCCTGTAACTGAGGGGACCTGTAACTCCCCTGTTCCTGTCACTGGTACAACTGTAGCTCCCCTGTTACTGTCACTGTGTGGACCTGTAACTCCCTGTTCTTGTCACTGTGTGGAACTGTAACTCCCCTGTTCCTGTCACTGAGTGGAACTGTAGCTCGCCTGTTCCTGTCACTGTGTAGACCTGTAACTCCCCTGTTCCTATCACTGAGTAGAACTGTAACTCCCCTGTACCTGTCACTGAGTAGAACTGTAACTCCCTTGTTCCTGTCACTGTGTGTACCTGTAACTCCCCTATTCATATCACTGAGTAGAACTGTAACTCCCCTGTTCCTGTCACTGAGTAGAACTGTAACTCCCCTGTTCCTGTCACTGAGTAGAACTGTAACTCCATTGTTCCTGTCACTGGTAGAACTGTAACTCCACTGTTCCTGTCACTGAGTAGAACTGTAACTCCCTTGTTCCTGTCACTGAGTGGACCTGTAACTCCCCTGTTCCTGTCACTGTGTGGAGCTGTAGCTCCCCTGTTCCTGTCACTGTGTGGACCTGTAACTCCCCTGTTCCTGTCACTGAGTAGAACTGTAACTCCCCTGTTCCTGTCACTGAGTAGAACTGTAACTCCCCTGTTCCTGTCACTGAGTAGAACTGTAACTCCCTTGTTCCTGTCACTGAGTGGACCTGTAACTCCCCTGTTCCTGTCACTGTGTGGAGCTGTAGCTCCCCTGTTCCTGTCACTGTGTGGACCTGTAACTCCCCTGTTCCTGTCACTGAGTAGAACTGTAACTCCCCTGTTCCTGTCACTGAGTAGAACTGTAACTCCCCTGTTCCTGTCACTGAGTGGACCTGTAACTCCCCTGTTCCTGTCACTGAGTAGAACTGTAACTCCCCTGTTCCTGTCACTGAGTAGAACTGTAGCTCCCCTGTTCCTGTACTGAGTGGACCTGTAACTCCCCTGTTCCTGTCACTGAGTAGAACTGTAACTCCATTGTTCCTGTCACTGGTAGAACTGTAACTCCACTGTTCCTGTCACTGAGTAGAACTGTAACTCCCTTGTTCCTGTCACTGAGTGGACCTGTAACTCCCCTGTTCCTGTCACTGTGTGGAACTGTAACTCTCCTGTTCCTGTCATTGACTGGAACTGTAGCTCCCCTGTTCCTGTCACTGAGTAGAACTGTAACTCCCCTGTTCCTGTCACTGAGTGGAACTGTAGCTCCCCTGTTCCTGTCACTGTGTGGACCTGTAACTCCCCTGTTCCTATCACTGAGTAGAACTGTAACTCCCTTGTTCCTGTCACTGATAAAACTGTAACTCCCCTGTTCCTGTCACTGAGTAGAACTGTAACTCCACTGTTCCTGTCACTGAGTAGAACTGTAACTCCACTGTTCCTGTCACTGAGTAGAACTGTAACTCCCTTGTTCCTGTCACTGAGTGGACCTGTAACTCCCCTGTTCCTGTCTCTGTGTGGAGCTGTAGCTCCCCTGTTCCTGTCACTGTGTGGACCTGTAACTCCCCTGTTCCTGTCACTGAGTAGAACTGTAACTCCCCTGTTCCTGTCACTGAGTAGAACTGTAACTCCCCTGTTCCTGTCACTGAGTGGACCTGTAACTCCCCTGTTCCTGTCACTGAGTAGAACTGTAACTCCCCTGTTCCTGTCACTGAGTAGAACTGTAACTCCCCTGTTCCTGTCACTGAGTGGACCTGTAACTCCCCTGTTCCTGTCACTGAGTGGACCTGTAACTCCCCTGTTCCTGTCACTGAGTAGAACTGTAACTCCCTTGTTTCTGTCACTGATAGATCTGTAGCTCCCCTGTTCCTGTCACTGAGTAGAACTGTAACTCCCTTGTTCCTGTCACTAAGTGGACCTGTAACTCCCCTGTTCCTGTCACTGTGTGGAACTGTAACTCTCCTGTTCCTGCCATTGACTGGAACTGTAGCTCCCCTGTTTCTGTCACTGAGTAGAACTGTAACTCCACTGTTCCTGTCACTGAGTAGAACTGTAACTCCCCTGTTCCTGTCACTGTGTGGATCTGTAACTCCCTAGTTCCTGTCACTGTGTGGAACTGTAGCTCCCACGTTCCTGTCACTGAGTGGACCTGTAACTCTCCTGTTCCTGTCACTGAGTGGATCTGTAACTCCCCTGTTCCTGTCATTGTGTGGATCTGTAACTCCCCTGTTCCTGTCACTGTGTGTAACTGTAGCTCCCACGTTCCTGTCACTGAGTGGACCTGTAACTCTCCTGTTTCTAACACTGTGTGGAACTCTATGTCATCCTGTTTCCATCTACTTTGCTGGCACCTTGATTTTGCAGAGGTGACGTGAGCAATCATGGTCATTATCAGCTTTTGCTGGGAGTGTTAAGTGAGCGATCCTTAGGGAGGTTTTGTGTCTCATCAGCTTTGTCCTGGTCCCACTGGACTCTGGTGGACTTAGAGGTGGACAGATTCAGACATGAATCTGGAGAAAGGTTAATTAGGCTGGAGGAAGCAAAGAAGATGAGAAAGGTGCACACGAGACTCTATTTTCAAATCAGAGCACACAAACAATTAACCTTTCGAACAAATGTAGTTTGTGTAGGAGGGGAGTGGGTGATCCATCAGAGCAAATGTGGCTGGGAACGTTATCCTAATGGTTAAAGACTTCTCTTTCCAATATAGTTAGATTTGGGCTATGAACACATTAACCGTTTCCATGCTTTGACCATTGGCAACTGGTCTTGCAAATGTGGGAACAGTGCACACGTACTGATCACCCTGTGTGTATGCGTGCTCATTTACTGCAGCTTCTGATGTTACAGCACTTACGGTGCAGGCCAGCAAGTGTGCAGCCTGAAGCAGAGAGGTGTGAGTGATGTGTTTGTAGTGTTGGACAGGGCACTGACATGATTAAACCCTGAGGAGCTCAGTGCTGGTTCAGAGTTTTGGGGTTGAAGTGGTGGTTGGTGGTTGACAGAACCCTTGTGGTGAAGGGACACTCAGTATGCGGTTAAACTTGTTTGATCAATCTGGTTCTGTCAAAGAGATGAGCCAGGATAGGGGTTGTGGGAGTGTAGAATGGATGGCAAGAGATCTGGTCTGTCCCTGCAGAGTTCTGAAGGCTGTGCTGGGTCTTCATACATCAGAGATTTCCCTTTAGTCCAAGCTGTGTCCTGATTTGCCACCTTCAATTTGTCCATTGTCCCTTTGCCTACTGGTAACAGGTGGCACCCCAGCAGTGTTGCTGGCACGCTAGCAGGGTGTCGGGAGGCACACCAGCAGGTGTCACCTGGGACGTGTTAGGTCTGCTTTGTTCATGAATGAGTGAGACAAACACCAGGCTGAGTCGAAATCAGGGTTCTTTGTTCTTTATTACCGGATTGTAACACTTGCGACCAACCAGGTTAGTCGGAGAATGCATTCTGCCGTTATCAGCAAAATGGTGATTTTTTATACCCTTGGATACGTGCTTAGAACATCATCATATCATTACTTGTCCAATGACTAAAACTGTTGCTATCCTTTCCCTGCTAGCTTCCTGCCTCTCAATCCATCAATGTCTCTCTTATCTTGTAAGTACAAGGATGCATTTACATCTTGTTACAGCCCTGTACAGGGCAGGGTAACTCCTTACACATTCCCATCTCATGATGTTTTACCTTACAGACGCCAGCAGGGTCACCTGGCATACCAGAAGGATGTTGCCTGGGACACCAGCAGGGTCACCTGGCATACCAGCAGGGTAGCCTGTATCTCCATCAGTGTTGGTGGGCACACCAGCAGGGGTTCAGTGGGCACACCAGTAGGGTAGCCTGGCTCACTAGCAGTGTTGGCATGTAACCAGCAGCAAGTTGATGCCTCTGCGCTTTCTCTCCCTCACAGACCTTCCCCGCCTACCTCCAGCTTCAGTATTTTGGTGTGATGTTTTGTGTATACCATGATCAACCCCAAACTACACAGGTCCCTCCACTTACCACATTCTTTAAACTGAGGCCTTCTGCTCCTGTGTCTCCTGAAGTCATTTGGAGGAATTGTGTTTGGTGATCCTTCCTGTGAACCACAATGCAAAAGCACCAGAGTGTGAAGGGAGGTGAGGAAACTGGAGTTAAATACGAAGGTCTGCAGACTCTAGAGCTGTAATGTAGACTGGCAATGAGATACTGAGAACTTGGAGTAAGGGGCAGGGATTGACAGGGCATTAAGGAGGGCGAGTGGGGGACCGACAGAGAGGACGTGGGATGACAGTGAGAATGGAGTGTGAAATAGAGGAAGAGGAATGTTGAGGGTGGGAGCATTAACCAAAGAACCAAAAAACCACACTGCCCATTCAGCACACATCCCTCTCCTTCCCTCCCTCTCCATCCCTCCCTCAGCACACCTCCCTCTCCTTCCCACCCTCAGCACAACCCTTTCTGAGTGCTGAAGGAGGAATGGAGAGAGAGGAGTGCTGAGGGATGGATGGAGAGGGAGGAGTGTTGAGGATGGGATGGAGAGGGAGGAGTGCTGAGGGAGGGATGGAGAGGGAAGCCTGCTGATGGAGGGATGGAGAATGAGGAGTGCTGAGGGAGGGATAGAGAAGGAGGGACGGAGAGGGAGGCGTGGTGAGGGAGAGACGGAGAGAGAGGAGTGCTGAGGGTGAGATGGAGAGAGAGGAATGCTGAGGGTGGGATGGAGAGAGGAGTGCTGAGGGAGAGCTGGAGAGAGGGATGGAGTGCTGAGGGTGGGATGGAGAGGGAGGAGTGTTGAGGATGGGATGGAGAGGGAGGAATGCGGATGGAATGATGGAGAATGAGGAGTGCTAAGGGTGGGATCGAGAGAGAGGAGTGCTGAGGGCGGATTGCTCAGGGGGGATGGAGAGAGGGATGGAGAGGGAGAAATGCTTTAGGAGGGGTGGAGTGCTGATGGCGGGATGGAGAGGGAGGACTGCTGATGGAGGGATGGAGAAGGAGGAGTACTGAGGGTGGGATGGAGAGGGAGGAGCGGTGAGGGAGGTATGGAGAGTGAGGTGTGCTGAGGGAGGGATGGAGAGGGAGGAGTGCTGAAGGAAGGGATGGAGAGGGTGGGATGGAGAGGGAGGGATGGAGAGTGAGGTGTCTGAGGTTGGGATGGAGAGGGAGGAGTGCTGAGGGTGGTATTGAGAGGGAAGTCTGGAGATGGAGGGATGAAGAGGGAGGTGTGCTGAGGGAGGGATGGAGAAGGTGAGATGGAGAGACAGTTGTGCTGAGGGCCAGAAGGAGAGAGAGGTGTGCTGAGGGAGGGATGGAGAGAGAGGTGTGCTGAGGGAGGGATGGAGAGGAAGGGATGGAGGAGGTGTGCTGAGGGAGGGATGGAGAGGGAGTTGTGCTGAGGGAGGGATGGAGAGGGAGGTGTGCTGAGGGAGGGATGGAGAGGGAGGTGTGCTGAGGGAGGGATGGAGAGGGAGGTGTGCTGAGGGAGGGATGGAGAGGGAGGAGTGCTGAGGGAGGTATGGAGAGGGTGGGATGGAGAGGGAGGTGTGCTGAGGGCTGGAAGGAGAGGGAGGTGTGCTGAGGGAGGGATGGAGAGGGTGGGATGGAGAGGTGCTGAGGGAGGGAAGGAGAGGGCGGGAAGGAGAGGGAGGGATGGAGAGGGAGGTGTGTTGAGGATGGGATGGAGAGGGAGGGATGCGGATGGAGTGATGGAGAATGAGGAGTGCTAAGGGTGGGATTGAGAGGGAGGAGTGCTGAAGGAGGATTGCTGAGGGGGGATGGAGAAGGGGTTGTGCTGAGGGCGGGAAGGAGAGCAAGGTGTGCTAAGGGAGGGATGGAGAGGGAGGGATGGAGAGGGAGGGAAGGAGAGGGATGTGTGCTGAATGGGCAGTGTGGTTTTTTGGCTCTTTGGTTAATGCTCTGGAGAAGGCTGTACTCAGTCTCTTTGTATGGCTTGCTACAGTGTGTGTGAACCTTCAGCAAGAGGAGAATCCTGATGTTTCAACAGCCCTGTGCTCTGTCCTTATCTTCGGCTGTCTGCCGAGCCTCTCCCCATACTCCAGGGAATCTGTTGTGCTGTGAACATTGCAGAGTGCTGGCAGCTCCGGCACTCAGACAATGGGTCAGTAATCAGCAAAGCCCCCCCAAGGTCAGGGGTTCAATCTGCCCATTGATTTTATATCATGTTGACGGTAGATTAAAATCTCTTTTGATGTGAAAATCTTGGCTGACATTCAGTGTGACAGCCTGCAGCATGTGCCGATAAGGCCTGTGTGTTGACAATGGTGGGTCAGCAGGCTCGTCCAGCACTGACGGGCTGGAGAGTTTGAAAGCTGCCTGATAAACCACAGAAACTTGAGGAGTTGCTGGCAGGGTCATGATGGGTCCAATGGCTTTCTCTCTGCTTTGGCTGTTCTGTGAGCTGTGATTGGTTGGGGTTTCAGAGTGATGCAGTCACTGTCGCGTGTTGACATGTTGCTATGTTGGGGTGGGTTGGAGGCAGCAGCTGGGAGCTGTGAAGTTGGGTGGGGGGGACCTTGGTACATATCCTAAGGTTGGCCTTTTGGGGCCAGAATGGATGAATGGATGCGAGTGTGGCTGAGGAAACAACTGTTGTGATAGTCAGTCAGGGCTGAGTGTTGGCAGAGTGGAACCTGCCAATGTTTGTGGATGCCACGAAACTGAGTGGAAATGTAATTGTGCAGAGTTTGGGGAGAATCTGTAAAGATATAGGTTCAGTGAGTGGGCAAGGGACTGGCAGATCGACAGCACAGAAACAGGCCCTTCATCCCATCTGGTCCGTGTCAAGCTATTGCCTCTGTTTAGTCCCATTGACCTCCTCGCATAGCCCCCACACTCCTCCCATCCATATAACTATCCATTCTTCTCCTTAATGTAGAAATTAAACCTACATCCACCACCTTTGCTGACAGCTTGTTCCACACTCCCCACCACTCTCAAAGTGAAGATGTTCCCCCTCATAATTTTGCATACCTCTGTCAAGTCTCCCTTCAACCTCCAATGGTCCAGGGAATAAACTCCGAACCTATTCCACTTTTCTCTGTAATCCAGCTCCTCAAGTCCTGACAACTTCCTTATTAATTTTCTCTGCACTTTTTCAATCTTTTTCAATCTTTCCTGTCGTTAGATGACAAAACCTGCACACAAAACTTCAAATTGACCTTGTAGTAGGGATGCTATGGTTATAGCCCGAGATATAATGTGTGTATAGCTCAAGGTTGAAGAAAGAAGACTCTCACCCAAAGGGAGTGTATTCAACACTGACTATTGGCCTGAAGCTTTGTCTTTTATAGACAGCCAGCTGCATCACCAGCGGGGCTGGCTGCCAATTGGCTGTCCTGGATCTGCAGGCCTGGATTAGACCCCCTGCGATCTGCTGGCGGTGATTGGTTGATTCGATTACTATTACTCCAGCCTATGGGAGCAGGTGTTTCATCCCGTGTGCTGTGTGCTCGATTGCTGCGTTCGACGTCTGTTTCCTGTGTCGGCTCACAAAGCGGGATGTGGGCCGTTACAACCTCACTATTATCTTTTCCAACTTCATGACAGCATCACAACTCCTGTACTCAGTACAGTATTTCGATTTATGAAGGGCAATGTGCCAAAAGCTCTCTTTATGACCCTGTGATGTTAATTTCAATGATCCCTCTGTTCTGCCACATTCCAGTGCCCTACCATTTACCGAGTACATCCTCCCTAAGAGCAGCACCTCACCCTTGTCTGCATTAAATTCCATCTGCCATTTTGCAGCCCATTTTTACAGCTTAAAAAATTCAAACTTCACCTTCCATAATACTGACTGGCACCTCCTTACTGCAAGAGGGAGAGATGGGGCAGAATTTGTCAGGAGGGTCTAAGAAGGAATCCTGCCACAGTAAAGACGAGAGTAGAGGCCTGGATACTGGATAATGAACCTGGTCAGGTTGGTGGGGAGCATTTCGGTGATAGTGGCCACAACTCTGTATCTTTTAGCATAGCTATAGACAAGGGTAGACAAATTGAGGAAGGGCTAATTATGATAGGAACTAGGGAGAGTAAATTGGGACAGATGTGCTGGGGTAAAAGGACAGAGTAATGTGGAGGATGTTCAAGCACCACTTATGTTGGGTTTAGGATAGGTTTGTCCCACTGAGACAGGGAAAAGATGGTTGAACAAGGGAACCGTGGTTGACAAAACAGGTGAGGCAGCTGATTAAGAGGAAGAAGAAAGCATGCATAAGGTTTAGGAACCAAAAGACAGGAAGGGGTCATGAGAATTATATGGTACCCAGGAAGGAACTTAAGGAAGAACTGAGGAGAACTAGAAGGGAGCACGAGAAGGCCTTGGCAAATGTGATTCAGGAAAACCCAAAGGTGTTCTATGCATAGAAATGAGCAGAAGAATGATGAGAGGGAAGGTAGGGATACTTAATGATAAAGGAGACAACGTGTGCCTGGAGGTAGAGAAGATCCTAAAGGAATTGCTTCAGTGTTCACCAGAGATGGGGACCTTGTTCAAGGTGAGGTCAGAATTGAACAGGTTTATATACTGGAGCATATTGAGGTAAGAACAAGGAAATACAGGATTTTAAAAACATTGGGATTGAAAAGTCCCCAGGATGGGATGAGAAGCTTAGTCTTCTCAGGGATAGTCCACATGGATTTGTGAGGGGAAGGTCATGCATCATGAGTCTAATGAGAGTTTTGAGGGTGACAAAGGAAATTAATGAAGGTAAGGCTGTAGATGTGATTTTAGTAAGGCATTTCACAAGGTCCCCCATGATAGTCTTTCAGTCAAATCGTGTTTATTTGTCCTTCATACCATAAACATTGCAGTGCATAGTGACAAACGAGATAGTGTTTCTCTGGACCGTGGAGCTGGTTATTTACACAGATAAATTACATCAGAAACAATTTTTATAAATAACACAACATAAATAACATATCACTTATTAAATATCTTATGCTAGCCCTGTGACCTTGGAGTTCAGAAGCATAGTGGCTTGCGGGAAAAAACTGTCTCGTAATCTGGTCGTAAGTGGCGGAATGCTTCAGTACCTCTTCCTGGATGGCAGGAGGGAAAATAGATTGCAGGAGTGATGTGTGGAGTCCTTCACAATGTTTATGGCTTTCTGCAAACAACGGCCATTACAAATGTCCATTGTAGCAGGGAGAGACCCCAATAATACTTTCAGCCATCTTTACTATCCACTGCATGGACGTGTTCTGGGATGGTGGCATTCTCAATCCAGGCAGTGATCCAATTACATAGGATGCTCTCAATGCATCCCCTGTAGAATGTGGTGAGGGTGGTGGGTGGAAGCTGGACTTTCCTCAACCTCCACAGAAAGTAAAGGTGTTGTTGGACCTTCTTGGTAATGGATCTGGTATTGGGGGACCAGGAGAGATCCTCTGCCAGGTGCACGGCAAGGAATTTGGTGCTTTTGATTACCTCAATGTGGGAGCCATTGATGGTCAGTGGAGAGTGGTTCCCCCAAGGCTCTCCTGAATTTGACCACCATCTCCTTTGCCTTGTTGACATTCAGGTATAGTTTGACACTCAGGTGTAGGTTGTTGTCTCTGCATCAGTCCGTTAGTCATTGCACTGTTAGTGATATTCCAAAATTCTCTGGATTCTGGGCAGGTCCCAGCAGATTGGAAGACAGCAAATATCATGCCACTTTTTAAAAAAGAATGTAAGCAGAAGATGAGTAGCTTAACGTCTATAGTCAGGAAGATGCTTGAAGCTGTCATTAAGGATGAAATAGTGAGACATTTAGAATGAAGGGGTTCCATCAGGAAGACACAGCATGGATTCAGTAAGGGCAGGTCTTGTTTGACAAACTTGCTGGAATTCTTTGAGGATATAATGGGTGTGGTAGATAGAGGGGAACAGGTTGATGTTGTACATTTGGATTTCCAGAAGGCATTGGATAAGGTGCCACACAAAAGACTTATCAATAGGATACAGATGACTGGAGTTGGGGGAAGTATATTGGCATGGATTGAGGATTGGTTAACTGACAGAAGGCAAAGAGTTGGGATAAATGGGTGTTTTTCTGATTGACAGACAGTGGTAAGTGGGGGGGGGGGGGCGCAGGGGTCAGTGCTGGGCCCACAGCTGTTCACCATTCACAGTGATGATGTGGAAGAGGGGACAGAGGGTCGTGTAGCCAAGTTTGCGGATGATACTAAACTGAGTGGAAAAGCAAATTGGACAGAGGATGTGGAGAGGCTGCAGAAGGTTATAGTTAAGTTAGGTGAGTGGGGAAAGGTCTGGTAGATGGAGTACAACGTTAGTAAATGCGAGGTCATCCACTTTGGCAGGAAAAATAGAAGAGCGATTTAAATGATGAAATACTGCAGCATGCTGTAGTGCAGAAGGACTTGGGAGGTCTTGTGCATGAATCGCAAAATGTTGGGTTGCAGGTACTACAGGTTATTAAGAAGGCAAATAGAATGTTGGCCTTCATCGCTAGAGGAATTGAATTCAAGAGCAGGGAGGTCATGCTGCAACTGTACAAGGTACTGGTGAGATCGCACCTGGAGAATTGTGTACAGTTCTGGTCTCCGTACTTGAGGAAGGATGTACTTGGAGACAGTCCAGAGGAAGTTCTCCAGGTTGATCCTGGAAATGAGGGGTTGACCTACGAAGAGAGACTGAATCGTCTTGGATTATACTCACTCGAATTCAAAAAGATGAAAGGAGATCTTATAGAAACATAAAATTATGAAAGAGATAGATAAGATAGAGGCAGGAAAATTGTTTTTCCTGGTAGGTGAGACCAGAATTAGGAGACACAGCCTCAAGATTCAGGGGAGTAGATTTAAGATGGAGATGTGGAAAAACTGTTTTTCCCAGAGAGTAGTGAATCTGTAGAATTCTCAACCCAGGGAAGCAGTTGAGGCGACTTCATTAAACATATTTAAGGTTCAGTTAGATAGATTTTTACATATGGGGAAAAGGCAGGTAGGTAGAGTTGAGTCAATGATCTTATTGAATGGAGGAGCAGGCTCGATGGGCCGAATGGCTGACTCCTGCCCCTGTTTCTGATGTTTATGTAGACTCATTCAGAAAGTCATGAGGCATGGGATCCATGGAACCTTGGTTTGCCTGCAGAACGTAGAGGGTAGTAATAGATGGATGTATTCTGCCTGGAGGACAGTGACTACTGGCATTCTGCAGGAGTCTGTTCTGGGACGTCTGCTCTATGTTATTTTTATAAATGACATGGATGAAGAAGTAGGAGGATGAGACAGTAAATTTGTAGATGACACAAACGTTGGAGGTATTGTGGATGGAGCTGAAGGTTGTCCTAGGTTACAACAGGATGTAGACAGGATGCAGAGTTTGGCTGAAAAGTGGCAGATGGAGTTCAATCTAGATAAGTGTAGTGCATTTTGGAAGGTTAGAGGTGGAATACATGGTTAATGGCAGGATTCTTAAGGTTGTGGAAGAAAAAAGAGATCTTAGGGTCCAAATCCACAGAAGTAAAACATGAAAATCTGCAGTCACTGTGGTTAAAGTAAAAACACAAAGCTGGAGAAACTCACCAGGTCAAACAGTGTCCTTCATTTAGCAAATGTAACATTTCAGAGGGGCTCCGACAGTTCAAAGGTTAGAGCACTGGTCTTGTAAACCAGGAGTATTGTGTGCAGTTTTGGTCACCTTATCTAAGGAAGGATGTTCTTTCAATGGAGGGAGTGCAGAGGCGATTCACCAGGCTGAGACCTGGAATGGCAGGAATGACTTATGAGGAAAGATTGCACAAATTGGGATTGTACTCACTGGAGTTTAGAAGATTGAGAGGGGATCTCATAGAGACATATAAAATTCTGACAGAATGGATGCGGAAGGGATGTTTCCAATGGTGGGGGAGTCCAGAACCCAGGACCATGGTTCGAGAATAATAGGCAAACCATTTAGGACCGAGATGAGGAGGAATTTCTTGACCCAGAGGGTGGTGAATCTGTAGAATTCATTGCCACAGAGGGCAGTAGAGGCAGGTTCATTAAATATATTTAAGAGGGAATTAGATCTATTTCTTCAGTATAAGGGTATTAAAGGTTACGGAGAGAAGGCGGGGACGGGGTACTGAACTTTAAGATCAGCCATGATCTCGTTGATAGGCGGAGCAGGCTTGAAGGGTCGAATGACCTACTCCTGCTCCTATCTTCTATGTTTCTATGGGTCATGAGTTTGTTCTTCAGTGGGGCCTCATTTCTGTGAGGGGCACTGGACAAAGTGGCGATTCTCTCTTCCTTACGGTGGACAAAGTTGAAGAATTTCCATACAACCATATAACAATCACAGCACAGACCAATTTGGCCCTTCTAATCTGCACTGATCTGAGTACTCTCCTCTAATCCCACTTCCCAGCACTCCGCCCGCAACCCTCCATCCCCCTCCCATCCATATACTTATCCAACTCTTTCTTAAATGACGAAATTGACTCTGCCTCCACCACCTTTCCCGAAAGCCCATTCCACACAGTAACCACTCTCTGAGTAAAGAAGTTCCCTCTCATGTTACTCCTAAACCTTTGCCTGTCAACTCTCAACCCATGACCTCTTGTATCCATCTCTTCTACTCTCAATGGGAAAAGCCTTTCCACATCAACTCTATCTATCCTTCTCATTATCTTAAACACCTCTATCAAATCCCCTCTCAGCCTTCTACATTCCAAGGAATAAAGACCTAATTTGCTCAATCTCTCCTTGTATTTCAGATGCTGAAACCCAGGCAACATTTTTGAAAATCTTCTCTGCACTCTCTCTATCTTGTTAATATCCTTCCTATAAATCAGTGACCAGAACTGCACACAGTACTCTAAATTTGACCTCACCAATGCCTTGTACATTTTCATTATTACTTCCCAACTCCTATATTCTATGCACTGATTTATATAGGCAAGCACACTAAAGGCCTTCTTCACCACCCTATCCACATGTGCTCCTACCTTCAGGGAACAATGCACCGTTATTCCTAGATCTTTCTGCTCCACTGCATTCTTCAACGCCCTCCCATTTACCACATAGGTCTTGCTTTGATTATTCTTTCCAAAATGAAACACCTCACACTTATCAGCATTAAACTCCATCTGCCATCTTTCTGCCCACTCCTCTAAGCAGTTTAAATCCCTCTGCAATCTTTGAAAACCCTCTTCATCATCCACAATTCCCCCTATTTTAGTATCATCTGAATATTTACTTATCCAATTTACTGCCCCATCCTCCAGATCATTAATATATATGACAAACAGCAATGGTCCCAATACCGAACTCTGAGGTACACCGCTTGTCACTGGCCTCCATCCTGACAAACAATTATCTACTACTACTCTCTGGCACCTTCCTTCCAGCCACTGTTGAATCTATTTGACAATCTCCAAATTAATACCCAAGGACCTAGCCTTCCTAACTAACCTCCCATGTGGAACCTTATCGAAGGCCTTACTGAAGTCTATATAGACAATATCTTCTGCTCTACCCTCATCAACATTCCTAGTCTCCTCTTCAAAAAATTCAACAAGATTGGTCAAACACGACCTTCCATGCACAAATCTGTGTTGAGTGTCCCTGATCAGACCCTGTCCTTATATATACTATCTCTAAGAATGTTTTCCATCAATTTACCTACCACAGACGATCATTGCTAGGCTTTCTCCTTGAACCCTTTTTAAACAAGGGAACACATGCGCAACACGCCAATCCTCCGGCACCATACCTGTCTCTAATGACATTTGAAAAATCACTGCCAGAGCCTCCACTATTTCCTCACTAACTTCTCTCAAGGTCCTGGGGAAATTCCTGTCAGGACCTGGAGACTTATCCACCTTTATATGTTTCAAAAGCTCCAGTACTACCTCTTTCTTAAACACTATAGTCTCCATATTTACCTCTTTTGCTTCCTTTGCCCTGCACAGTTCAATCTCCTTCTCCTCAGTAAATACTGAGGGAAAGAAATTGTTCAAGACCTCCCCCATCTCTTTTGGCTCCACACACATTTGTCCTTTCTGATTCTCTATTGGACCAATTTTGACTCTCACTTTCCTTTTGCTATTTGCATCCTTTGGATTTATTTTCACCCTGCTTCCTATAGTCACCTCATACCTTCTTTTAGCTTTTCTAATTTCTTTTTTAAGATTCTTTTTACATTCAATAAAGTACCCAAACATCTCCTTTTTTCCCTGTTTCTCATATTTATTGCAGTACTCCCTGTTTTTTTCAAACCATTTTCCAATATCCCTTGAGAACCATGGCTCTCTCAAACTTTTGACCTTACCTTTCAATCTAACAGGTATATAAAGATTCTGTACACTTAAAATCTTAAATTCATGTATGTTACATTCTAAATGTAGTATTATGTGACAATAATGGAATCTTTACCTTTACCTTTATATAATTGATGTTTCGGGCTAGAGCCCTTCATCCAGCTATGGAAAAATGTCAGCAGGCATCTGAACAAAAGAGTGGGGGAAGTATGGTCACAAAGGCTGGAGGTGATAGGTGGAGAAGGGAGGGGGGAACAACAGCGATCAAGGGGAGGAGAGATGGCTATATGAATAGAGGGGTAAAGGACGGAGGAGAATGCAAAAGGGAAGGGAAGGATAGAGAGAGAGAAGAGGAGAGCAGAATAGTAGAAACCGGACAAGTCGATGTTGATGCCATCTGGCTGGAGACAGCCCAGATGGAAAATCAGGTGTTGTTCCTCCAATTTGTGGTAGTCTTGGTGGGATAGTACGAGGCCATGGACGGGACACAGAACACAAAATGGTCGGCTATTGGGAGGTCTCTGTCACTGATGCAAGTGGAGCGAAGGTGCTCAGCAAAGCGATCTCCCAGTCTGTGCCTCATCTCTCCGATGTAGTGAAGGCCACAAAGGGAGCTTCAGATCCAGTAAATCAGTCCTTCTGGATACACAGGACTTGAAGGGCCTGTTTGGGGTCCCAGACCGTGGTGAGGGAGGAGGTGTGTGCGCAAGTTTGGCACCTCTTGCAGCCACAGTGGAAGGTGCCGGGGGTGATTGGTGGGGAGGGATGAGTTCATGAGGGAGTCACGGAGGGAGCAGTCCCTGTGGAAGGCCAAGAGGGGAAGATGTGTCTGGTGGTGGGATCCTGTTGTAAGTGCTGGAAATTCTGCAGGATAATGTGTTGGAAGCAGAGGCTGATGGGGTGGAAGGTGAAGACAAGGGAGATTCTATCTTTGTTGTATCGGGGGCAAAGGGGGCCAGGAAAAATGAGCGGGAAATGGAGGAGATGCGGGTAAGGCTGAGTTGATGGTGGTGGAGGGGAAGTCGCGTTTGTGGAAGAAAGTGGGCATTTTGGAAGATCTGGACTTGAAGACCTCATCTTGGGAACAGGATCGCAGTCATAGGTGAAAAGGGAATACAGGAGAGGGCTCAGCACACAGCCCTGGGGCACGCCGGTGTTCAAGAAGAGATTGGAATAGAAGAGATTGTCTAACTTAACAGATTGGGGTCTGTTTGTCAGAAAGTCCAAGGTCCAATTGCTGAGGGATGAACTGATGAAGTTTGTGATCAGTTTGGAGGGAATCACAGTATTGAATGCCAAACTAAAGTCAATGAACAACATTCTGACATAAGGGATGGGGCTGTCCAAGTGGGTCAGGGCAGAGTGAAGTGCTGTGGAGATGGCAGCCTCAGTCGACCTGTTGATGCAATAGGCAAATTGATGGGAGTCCAGGGTGGTGGGCAAACAGGATTTCAGAGGTGATCGAACCAGTCTCTCAAAGCATTTGCAATAATGGGGGTGAGTGCAACTGGACGGAAATTGTTCAGACTCGTGGCAGTGGGACGCTTCAGCACCGGCTCCACAATGGTGGCAATCTTGAAGCTCATGGGAACAACTGCATGGGTCAGGGACCGATTGAAAATGTCTGTGAAAACCCCGGCCAACTGTTCTCCACAGACTCTAAGCACATGGCCAGGTATACCATCCAGACCAGCTGCCAGGTGAAACTACTTTGGTGGGAGAAGAGAAGGAAGAAACAATGGATCTACCCATATGGTTGGGTTTGTATATCTTGGGTAGAGGATAGAAACAAACAGTGCAGGGATGGGGCCCTAGGAGGGAGGTGACCAGAGGTGATGAGGTTGGAGATGATGTTGGACACACCAGCTTGATGTGCCGTGGTAGGCCTTGTGGGAGGGGTAGATAGGAGGAGGTGCCTGAGAGCTGTTGTCTGCCTCAGCAAGATAGATCAGTACGCCAGACCACAACAGCACCACCCTTGTCTGCGGGTTTGATGGTGAGGTTGGGATTGTCGTGGAGAGAGTGGAGGGCAGAGTGTTCAGAGAGAGTGAGATTTGAATATGAGAGGGGTGGTAATGTTGAGACGGTTGATAACTTGGCAGTAATTGGGAATAAAAAGGTCCAGAGCAGGCAGCTGTCCAGGAGGAGGAAAAAGGCTTGAAGTGAGAGAAGGGGTCTTGGGTAGGGGTGGATGGAGAGTCACGGTTACGGAAGTAAGTCTGGAGATGTGACGGAAGAAGAGTTCCGTGCAAGTTGCTAGGGTAGTTCAGAAGACTTATGATATGCTGGGCTTTCATTAGGGTGCGAATTGAGTTCAAGAGTTGTGAGGTAATGTAGCAGCTCTGTAAAACTCTTGTTAAGATGGTGCTTAGATTATTGTATTCTGTTCTGGTCACTTCATTACAGGAAGGTTGTGGAAGGCTTTGGAAAAGGTGCAGTGGAAATTTACCAGGTTGTTACCTGGATTGGAGAATGTGTCCTTATGATGCAAGGTTAACAGAGCTTTTTTCTTTGGAGAGAAGGATGAAAGCTGACAATAAAGGTGTACCAGATTTTGCGAGGCATAGATAAAGGTAGACAGTCATCACCTGTTTCCCAGGGGAGGAGTAGGAAATTCCAGAGGACACCTATTTAAGGTGAGGGGTGAAAGGTTTAGGGAAGACATCAGCGGCAAGTTTTTCACACAGACAGTAGTGGGTGGTCATTAAGGAAGCAGTCATTGTCGGAGCGGGCTGAGCCAGAGTGGTGAGGCATTGGCTCAACAGGCTTTGGCAAGAACAGGTAAGAGGCGAGAAATAGTCAGAGTTGAAGTAAGGCCCACCCTATTCGAAGAACAAAAAGGATTGAGCAGGTCAGCAGGTTTCAGATATTTTATTCCTCTCATCATGAACAGAGGGCATGGCAGCCAAGGCAGGGGAAGCTCTTCTTGCAGAATGTGGGTTGTCAGGGAAGCCAACAGGAACCTTGACAACTTAATCTGTGAGAAGTGCATCCAGCTCCAGCTCCTGACAAACTGAGTTAGGGAACTGGAGCTGGAGCTGGATGAACTCCGGATCATTCGGGAGGCAGAGGGGGTGATAGACAGGAGTTACAGGGACACGATCACAGTGGGAGAATGGGAAAAGGAAGGGAAGGAGGGCAGATGGGTAACAGTCAGGAGAGGGAAAGGGAAAGAGCAGGCAGTGCTGGAGACCCCTGTGGCCGACCCCCTCAATGACAAGTATATCTTTGGATACTGTTGGGGGGTGGGGGGGCCTACCAGGGACAAGCCACGGCGATCAGGTCTCTGGCACGGAGTCTGGTCCTGTGACTAAGAAGGGAAGGGGGAGAATTGGTGAGAGGGGAAGAGATAGTAGACAACTGTAGGAAACACAAAGTTGTGATCGTAGATTTTAATTCTCCACATGTTGACTGGAGCTCCCATATTGTAAAACATCGGGAACAACCTTCCTGCATCTCGCCTGTCCAATCCCTTAAAAATGTTATATGTTTCTAAAAGATCCCCCCTCCAATCTTCTAAATTTCAGCAAGTATAAGCCTAGTCAATCCAACCTTTCTTCATATGCAAGTCCTGCCATCCCTGATATCAATCTAGCAAACTTGGAGATGCTGCTTTCTATTCCTTCTACTAAGTCATTGAGATATATTGTAAATTACTGTGGTCACAGCACTGAGCTTTGCGGTACCCCACTAGTCACTGCCTGCCATTCGGAAAAGAACCTGCTTATTCCTACTCTAAACTTCCTGTCTGTCAACCAATTCTTTATCCCCTTGAAGATCTGAGTGGTTGGCTTCGTATTGTAGCCAAAAGAGACGGGGGAGATCATAAATAGGCTTTTTGCATCAGTGTTCACTCAGGAAATGAGCCCAGATTTGATGGAAGTAAGGAAAACAAGCAGTGAGGTCATGGAGACTGTTCAGATTAAGGAGGAGGAAGTGTTTGTTGTCTTAAAGCAAAGAAATTAGGGTGGATAAATCTCCAGGGCCTAACAAGATATTCCCACGGACCTTGAGGGAGGCTCATGTAGAAATTGCAGGGGATCTGGGAGAAATATTTAAAATGTCCTTAGCCACGGGTGTGGTGCCAGAGGATTGGAGGATAGCTCACATTATTCCGTTGTTTAAAAAAGGCTCCAAAGGTAACCCTGCAAATTATAGGCTGATGAGCCTGATGTCAGTAGTCAGTAAATTATTGGAAGCTGTTCTAAGAGATCGGATATTCAAGAATTTGGATCACCAGGGACTGATTAAGGATGGTCAACATGGCTTTGTGCGTGATAGGTCGTGTTTAACCAATTTTATAGAATTTATCAAGGAGGTTACCAGGAAAATTGATGATGTAAAGGCTGCGGATGTTGTCTACATGGACTTTAGTAAAGCCTTTGATAAGTCCCATATGGGAGGTTGGTCAGGAAGATTCAGATGAAACTTATTCATGGTGAAGTAGTGAACTGGATTTGACAATCGCTGGATGGGAGAAGGCAAAGAGTAGTGGTGGATGATGCCTCTCAGACTGGAGGCCTGTGACAAGTGGGGCCTCAGGGATTGGTGCTTAGCCCATTGATGTTTATCGTCTACATCAATGATCTGGATGATAATGAGGTAAATTTGATCAGTAAGTTTGCAGATGACACTAAGATTGGAGATGTTGTGGACAGTGAAGAAGGTTTTCAAAGCTGCAGAGGGATCTGGACCAGCTGGTAAAAGTGGAAGATGGATTTTAATGCAGACAAGTGTGAGGTGTTGCATTTTGGAAGACAAACCAATAAAGGACGTACACGGTAAATGGTCGGGCACTGAGGAGTGCGGGACAACAGAGGGATCTGGGAATACAGACACATAATTACTTGAAAATCACAGGTAGATAGGGTCGTAAAGAGAGCTTTTGGCATATTGTCCTTCATAAATAAAAGTATTGAGTACAGGAGTTAGGATGTTATGTTAAAGTTGTATAAGGCATTGATGAGGCCAAATTTGGAGTATTGTCTGCAGTTTTGGTCACCTAACTACAGGAAAGATATAAAGATAGAAAGAATGCAGAGAAGATTTACTAAAATGTTGCCTGGACTTCAGGAGCTGAGTTACAGGGAAAGGTTAAACAGTTTAGGACTTTATTCCCTGGAGCATAGAAGAATGAGGGGAGATTTGATAGAGATGTTTAAAATTATGAGGGGGATGGACAGAGTAAATGTAGACAGGCTTTTTCCACTGAGGGTAGGTGAGATACAAACCAGAGGACATGGGTTAAGGGTGAAAGGGGAAAAGTTTAGGGAGAACTTCTTCACAGAGAGAATGGTGGGGGTGTGGAACGAGCTGCCAGATGAAGTGGTGAATATGGATTCAATTTTAACATTTAAGAATTTGGACAGGTACGTAGATGGGAGGAGTATGGAAGGATTTGGTTTGGGTGCAGGACAGAGAGACGAGACAAAAAAGAAGATTCAGCACAGATTAGAAGTGTTGAAGAGGTCGGACTATGCTGCAGTGTTCTATGTTCTATGGGTGCCTGGAATGCAATCCAGGGGTGGTGGTGGAGGCTGGTAACATAACATAACATAACAATTACAGCATGGAAACAGGCCATTAGGCCCTTCTAGTCCGCACCGAACGAAACACCCCTTTCTAGTCCCACCTCCCTGCACAATGCCCATAACCCTCCATCTTCTTCTCATCCATATACCTGTCCAACCTTTTCTTAAATAATACAATTGACTCCGCCGCCGCTATTTCTTCCGGAAGATCATTCCACACGGCTACCACTCTCTGAGTCAAGAAGTTCCCCCTCATGTTACCTCTAAACCTCTGCCCCTTAATTCTTAACTCATGTCCTCTTGTTTTAATCTTTCCTCCTCTTAACGGAAATAGTCTATCTACATCCACTCTGTCTATCCCTTTCATAATCTTAAATACTTCTATCAAATCCCCTCTCAACCTTCTACGCTCCAAAGAATAAAGACCCAATCTGTCCAATCTCTCCCCATACTCCAGATGCTTAAACCCAGGCAACATTCTGGTAAACCTTCTCTGCACTCTCTCCACTCTGTTTATATCCTTCCTATAATTAGGCGACCAGAACTGCACACAGAACTCCAAATGAGGCCGCACCAACGTCTTATACAATCTCAACATCACCTCCCAACTCCTATATTCCATGCAATGATTGATAAAGGCCAGCATACTAAAAGCCTTCTTCACCACCCTATTCACGTGAGTTTCTACCTTCAGAGAACGATGTACCGTTACTCCTAAATCTTTCTGCTCTTCTGTATTCCTCAATGCTCTCCCATTTACCACGTATGTCCTGTTCTGATTCTTCTTACCAAAATGAAGCACCTCACACTTATCAGCATTAAATTCCATCTGCCATTTTTCAGCCCACTTTTCTAAGCAGCCCAAATCCCTCTGCAATCCTTGAAAATCTTCTTCATTATCCACTATTCCACCTATCTTAGTATCGTCTGCATATTTACTAATCCAATTCACCACCCCATCATCTAGATCATTAATGTATATTAATGTACATTTGGAAAATCTCTTGGGCACATGGATCAAAGAAAAGTAGTGGGTTTTCTGTTTGAAATAGGGAAGGATTAAATTGTTGAATAGGTTTATGTAGGTCAGCACAACTTAAATTGAGTCATACAGAACTGTAACAGGGCCCTTCTGGCCCATGTGCCAATTAAACTACAAGAGTAGGAGGAAACCCACACAGACAGAGGGAGAATGTACAAAAACAACTCTGGATTTGAATCCCGGTCACTGGTAATGTGATAGGGTCGCGTTAACTGCTCTGCTAAATGTACCACCCTCAGCCTCCTAAGCTCCAGGAAGAAAAGCCTCCATATAACTCGAAACTACCAGTTCTGGTAACAAACTCATTCACTTCATGGGAGAAGGGTCTATGCTGTAATCTTCTATGAAAGGCAGTGGATGTCATCTCCATGGACTTTATTGAGCCCTTTGACAAGGTTCCACATGGTTGATTGGTCAAGGTTCATTAAGGTTGAGGTAGTAAATTGGATTAGACATTGGCTTTGTGAGAGAAGCCAGAGAATGGTAGGTGACGATGGCCTATCTGTCTGAGGCCTTTGACTAGTGGTGCCTCAGTGGTTGGTGGTGGCTCTGCTGTTTGTCATCTTTCTCAACTCACTGGATGATAAAGCGGAAATTGGATCAGCAAATTTTCAGAAGACACTAAGATTGGGGGCGTTGTCGACAGTAAGGAAGACTTTGAAAGCTTGCAGTGGGATCGAGACTAACATTGGACATTTCTGTTGTTATATTCTCCAAAACATTATCTGTCCCTCACAAAGCCACGCTAACTATAGTTACGAGCCCAAAGGACCCCAAAACCCAGCAGCAACCACATAACCACTTACAGCACAGAACAGGCCAGTTCGGCCCTACTAGTCCATGCTGTAGCAAATCCCCACCCTCCTAGTCCCACTGACCAGCACCCGGTCCATACCCCTCTAGTCCCCTCCTATCCATGTAACGATCCAGACTTTCCTTAAATGTAACCAATGAACTCGCCTCGACCACGTCTGCCGGAAGCTCATTCCACATCCCCACCACCTCTGCGTAAAGAAATTTCCCCTCATGTTCCCCTTATAATTTTCCCCCTTCAATCTTAAACCATGTCCTCTAGTTTGAATCTCCCCCTTTCTTAATTGAAAAAGCCTATCCACATTTACTGTCTGTCCCTTTTAAAATCTTAAACACCTCTATCAAGTCCCCTCTCAATCTTCTACGCTCCAGAGAAAAAAAGCCCCAGTCTGCACAACCTTTCCCTGTAACTCAGACCCTGAAATCCTGTCAACATTCTCGTGAACCTTCTCTGCACTCTCTCTATTTTGTTTATATCTTTCCTATAATTTGGTGACCAAAACTGTACACAGTACTCCAAATTTGGCCTCACCAATGCCTTGTACAATTTCATCATAACCTCCCTACTCTTGAATTCAATACTCCGATTTATGAAGGCCAACATTCCAAATGCCTTCTTCACCACACCATCTACCTGAGTATCAGCCTTGAGGGTACTATTTACCATAACTCCTAAATCCCTTTGTTGCTCTGCACATCTCAATAGCCGACCATTTAATGCATATGACCTATTTAGATTTGCCTTTCCAAAATGTAACACCTCACACTTATCTGTATTAAATTCCATCAGCCATTTCTCAGCCCACACCTCCAGCCTTCCTAAATCACCTTTTAATCGACGGTAATCTTCCTCACTGTCCACAACACCACCAATCTTTGTATCATCCGCAAACTTGCTTATCCAATTCTCCAGATCGTTAATATATATAACAAACAATAGTGGACCCAGGACCGATCCCTGAGGAACTCCACTAGTCACCGGCCTCCAATTGGACAAACAATTTTCTACCACTACTCTCTGACACCTCCCATCCAAACATTGCTGAATCCATTTCACTACCACCTTATTTATACCTAATGCCTCCACCTTTTTTCCTAACCTCCTGTGGGGAACTTCGTCAAAAGCTTTACTAAAGTCTAAATAGACAACATCCACAGCTTTCCCTTCATCAACCTTTTTTGTAACCCCCTCTAAAAACTCAATCAGGTTTATCAAGCATGATCTACCCCTGACAAAACCATGGTGATTACTCCCTATCAATCCCTGTACCTCCAAATAATTGTAAATACCATCCCTCAGAACACTTTCCATCAACTTGCCCACCACAGACGTCAGACTCACGGGCCTATAATTCCCAGGTTTACATTTAGACCCTTTCTTAAACAGCGGAACCACATGTGCAATCCTCCAATCCTTTGGCACTACCCCCGTGGCCAGTGACATCCTAAATATCTCTGTTAATCGCCCCACTATCTGTCCACTAGCCTCCCTGAGTGTCCTTGGGAATATTTTGTCCGGTCCCGGAGATTTATCCACCTTTATCTTTTTCAACACAGCCATCACTACCTCCTCGGTTATCCTTATATGCTTCATGACCTCCCCACCATTTTTCTTTACCTCAACTGGTTCAATATTTTTTTCCCTAGTGAATACCGAGGCAAAGAAATCATTCAAAATTTCCCCCATTTCCTCTGACTTCTCACTCAGCCTACCCTCACTATCTACAAGGGGTCCAATTTTATCCCTCACTAATCTTTTACTTTTAATGTACTTATAGAAACACTTTGGATTTATTTTTACTCTGTCTGCCAAAGCCTCTTCATGCCTTTTTTTGGCCTTTCTAATTTCTTTCTTAAGATTCCTTCTACACTCCTTGTAGTCCTCCTTCAAATTGTCAGCTCTCTGTTCTTTATACCTCTTGTACACATCCCATTTTCTCCTAATCAAATTTCCAATATTCCTCGAAAACCAAGCCTCCCTATGACTTCCAGCCTTTCCTTTGATCCTCACTGGGACATAACTACTCTGTACCCGCAAAATTTCTTTTTTGAATATCCTCCATTTCTCATTTACACCCTCACCTGAAAATATCCTGTCCCACTCAATACTCCCCAAATCCCTTCTTATTCCTTCGAAATTTGCTCTTCTCCAATCCAGAACCTCAACTTTAGGCCCCTCCTTGCTCCTCCCTAAAACTACCTTAAAACTAACAGAATTATGATCACTAGACCCAATTGGATCTCCAACATTAATGTTTGTTACCTGATCTAGCTCGTTCCCTAACAGGACATCCAGTATTACACTGTCCCGAGTCGGTTCTTCTATTAATTGATTCAGAAAACAATCTTGAACACATTTAACGAACTCTAGCCCATCCAGCCCTCTAACTGTATGGGTATCCCAATCAATGTGAGGGAAGTTAAAATCTCCCATGATCACTACCTTATGATTCTCACACATATACGTTATCTCTCTACACATTTGTTCCTCTAGTTTTCTTGACCCATTTGGTGGTCTGTAATACACCCCTATTAGCACCCTCATGTCTCCTTCACCCCTCAATTCCACCCAAACAGTAGTGAATAAACCCAGGCTAACAGAGCCAACTCCCTACACCGAGCCCAGCGCAGGCCGACCCATCACAGACCAGCCCGCCACTGACCATCCTGACACTGACTGTCCCATCACTGACTGTCCCATCACTTACTGTCCCATCACTGACCGTCCCATCACTGACCGTCCCATCACTGACCGTCCCGACACTGACCGTCCCATCACTGACCGTCCCATCACTGACTGTCCCATCACTGACCGTCCCAGCCCAGTGTCTAAATTGTCCTAGTCTCAGCTCGTGAGACTGTGATGGGATCTGCCGCAGGAATTGGCCGGTCAAGGACTGTTGGTTAAGATCAACAGATGACCTGTACCAATGTATGTTAGGTGCAGCCAACGTTCTTCACCAGAGGCTCCCGATGTGTTTTAAGCAAGCTGATGACTTGGTGTGATAGAAAGGCTGCGAATTACATGGAAAAGGAGCAGTCAGAAGCATTAGTGGTTAAGCCTCATTACTTCACTCTGCGGATAATGGTGTTAACACAACGTGTGGTCTGAGAAGAGTTGTGGCTCATGAATTCCTGACAAAAACCTCCGGCCGCTTGATACCAGTTTGGGAAAAGTTCCTGAAGGAACTGAGCGACTGCTGCAGGAGTGTGCCCAGGCCACAGGTGCCAACAGCAAGGTCGTCCATTCACCAGGGCAACTAAATGATCCCCAACTGTAGACACAAATCGTAGAAGCACTGGATATCTCAGCAACGATAGACTCTTGGTTGCTGTTGTAGAAGACATCTGCCCTGGCCCCCCCTCCCCCCTTCCTCACAAAGATAGGATTCCTCATGTCCTCTCCAAGCACCCCACCAGCCTCCACATCCAACATATTCTTTGCAATTTCCTCTACCTTCAACGTGATCCCACATCTTCCCCTCTCCACCTTCTGCAGGGACCATTCCCTCTGGGACTCCTTCATCGACTGATCCCTTCACAACAATCATTACCATGGCACCTACCCCTGTTACCGCAAGAGATGCTCCATTTGCTCCACAACTCCTCCCACACCACCATTCAGGGCCCCAAACCGTTCTTCCAAGTAAAGCAACACTTTACCTGTGAATCTGCAGGACTCATCTACAGCATCCAATGCTTCCGTTGTGGTCTCCTCAACATTGACATAGAGCCTGTCATTGAGCTATTCAGTTCTGACCCAGGATATATCCTGGTTTCAGTCAAGCAAGACGGCTGTGTCTCTGTGTTATACAGTTCTTAGCCAGGATAATTCCAGGTCTCTGGTCCAGCGAGGCAGCTGTGTGTCTCTGGGTTGTATAGTTCCGAGCCAGGATAATTCCGGGTCTCTGGTCCAGCGATGCGGCTGTGTCTCTGGATTGTACAGTTCTTAGCCAGGATAATTCCAGGTCTCTGGTCCACGGAGGCGGCTGTGTCTCTGGGTTATACAGTTCCGAGCCAGGATAATTTCGGGTCTCTGGTCCACGGAGGCGGCTGCGTCTCTGGGTTGTAGAGTTCCAAGCCAGGATACTTCCTGGTTTCTGGTCCAGCAAGGCGGCTGTATCTCTTGAGTTGTACAGTTCCGAGCCAGGATAATTCCGGGTCTCTGGTCCAGCGAGGTGACTGTGTCTCTGGGTTGTACAGTTCCGAGCCAGGATACTTCCGGGTCTCCTGTCCAGGGTGTCACCTGTGCCTCTGGGTTGTACAGTTCCGAGCCAGAATAATTCCGGGTCTCTGGTCCAGCGAGGCGGCTGTGTCGCTGATTGCCCCAGGTCACACTTGAGCAACCTGAAGCAGCTTGATGACAAAACATCTGGGCCATGTACTCATCCACTAGCGAACTGGGTCACATGTTGTCTGTCAGCATCGTGTCCATGCCACACATGTATCATACTGACCATTAAATCTCCTGCCCAAGCACGTCCCTCCAGGCGAATGCCAAAGTCCGCACCATACAGATAACTGGATTTGGTATCTGACCAAGTGACAACAGGCCACAGACTGATGTCTGGATGGCCCACATCCAGGCTATAACCTTAACTACAGAGCAGGACAGTTGAAAAGTAGTCCTGAACTTGGACGGCTCCAATACAGACAGCTGTCAGCCCTGCGTCACTGATCCTTGTCACGTAGATTGATCACTGGTCTCAGGGTGAACATCCAGAATCAGGATCAGATCACCCACCTACAACTGTCTCTTGACTCGAAGCTAGACTGACTCCCAGACCCAGAGCCAGATTGTCTCCCTGAGCCGGTGCTGGACTGTCGCCCAGAACCGGTCCCAGGCTGTCTCCCCAACCCAGAGCCAGATCATATCCCGGAGCTGGACCGCCTCTCTGACCCGAGCCGGACCGCCTCCCTGACCCAGAGCTGGACTGTCTCCCCAACCCAGAGCTGGACTGTCTCCTCGAACCAGAGCTGGACTGTCTCCCCAAACCAGTCCAGGACTGTCTCCCTGACCTGGAGCTGGACTGTCTCCCTGACCTGGAGCTGGACTGTCTTTCCAAACCGGTCCCCCCGACCCAGAGTCAGACCATATCCCGGAGCTGGACCGCCTCTCTGACCTGGAGTCAGGCTGCCTTGCCAACCAGTTGAAGTACACTGAGGATTGGTGATATACAAATCAGAGGGCATAGGTTAAGAGTGAAAAGGGAAAATTTTAGAGGGAACCTCTTCACACAGAGAGTGGTGTGGGAGTGTGGAACAAGCTGCCAGCTGAAGTGGTGAATGTGGCTCAATTTGAATATTTAAGAAGAATTTGGACAGGTACATGGATGGGAGCGGTATAGAGGGATATGGACTGGGTGCAGGCCAGTGGGATGAGACAAAAAAAAAGATTTGGCACAGACTAGAAGGGGCCTGTTTCTGTGCCGTAATGTTCCATATATGTGTTCCGTATCCTGACAGCGCATTGACTGCACCTGGACTGCGAGGTGGACTGTACCATGTCTGTGGTCTTTGTCATGTTGAACCTCACAAAGCGTCAGACCATGCCTGAATCAGGCGGCTGGAGTTTACTCTGCCAGCTTGAACCTTGCAGCTTCCACTCTATTAGCCGAAGTTTGATGCTGGAATATGAAAGCTGATATAAATTCTTTTCCTGATATAGAGATTGGATGAATAATTTCTCAATGGCATAATTTTTCACTGATTGGCCCTGTGCGAAACCTTTCACGGTGGCACGATTCTGTGAAATAGCTTTCAAAAAATGCCAGCCTTCTAACGTCAGAATTATACCACTGTTGATTTTCAATTTGTTTTTTAATGTTGCTGCATTGAGTCATTGTGGCAAACCATCAATGTAGTTTTTGGTCTATTACATTAAGGAGATTTGGATCCCGTCTCTGGGTCCTCCCTCCCTCCCCCCCCCCACTCCCCCCAACACCCCGACTATCTACATCTTTTCTTTCAAGCGTCCCCTGGTGAGAAATGAAAGATTAATTTAGTCTGGTCTAACAGGCTAATTACCGATACTAATTAGAGCTAATTACTGGATAGACTCTGTTATTACTCTGTATGAGAGGAGAGAATTGCGTTTAATGAAATTAACACGGATGGCATGTTCAACCGCAGCACGGCACAGCACCAAAAATTTAAATCGCTCACAAAATTGAAAATGATGGATCTTAATTCATTTACTTCTTGTTGACAGTTTTTACTCTCCTCCTCTTGGTACAGTGGCGAAGCTTGCCGAGATGAACTTGGGTAGATCTCCCTGCTCCCAGTCCTGGGAAGGAGAGGGCTTGCTGTCCCTAGGGCAAGAGACTGACTTCAGTCTCGGGGGGTGGGGGGGGTTTCACTGTCTGTGTGGCAGGAGACAGACCTCAGTCTTGGGGGGGACGGTTCACTGTCCCTGGGGCAGGAGACAGACCTCAGTCTCAGGGGGCTGGGGGGGGGGGGGGGGGGGGTCATTGTCCTTGGGGCAGAGCTCCATCTGGGGGAGGTGGGGTGTATCTGTCTCTGGGACAGAATTCCCAGTTCCGGGGGATTTGGAGTTTCACTGTCCCTGGGGTACTGTTCTGTCCTAGGGATGGGTGGGGGAATCACTGTCCCTGTGTCAGAGGCTCTGTGGTTATTAAAGAATGCCACAGGATATTGATCGTTTACAGATATGGGCAGAGAAATGGCAGATGGAGGTTAATGTGGACACGTGTGAGGGGTGACATTTTGGGAGGTCAAATTAAGGGGAAGATATGGAGTTAATGACAGAGCTCTTGAAAGTAATGTCTGAGGGTCCAGATCCAGAGCTCAGTGAAAGTGGCAGGTTGGCAAAGAAGGCTTGTGGCATTGAGTCTAAAAGTTAGGAGGTCATGTTGCAGTGATATACAACTTTGGTTGTACTTGGAGTACTATGATTCTGGCCATCCCATTTCAGGAAGAAGTGGAGCCATTTTTAAGGGTACAGAAGACGTTTACTGGGATGCTGCCGAGGTTAGAGGGGATAAGGAGAGATTAGACAGAGTTGGGCTTACTTCCTCTAGAGGCTGAGGGGAGAGCTATCAGAATGAGGTGTTTTGATAGGTTGGACAGAATGTCAATGACTCAATAGACCCATAAACCATAGGCCCTTTGGCCCATCTAGTCCATGCCAACTATTATTATGCCATTGACCTGCACCCAAGCCTCAACACCTCCCATTCATGTTCCAATCCAATCTTCTCTTCAGTTTTTCAAAAATATTTTATTTTTGATTTTCTAAAGACTCTTGCAAATCCAAATAACAAAATATTACATTCTCCTTCCACATAATATGATTTACAGAGTCCTTATTTCCCCTCCTTACTCCCTTCCCTCCCTATCCCTTAAATTATACAAATACCAAAATATAAAAATATAGACATACAAAAACCACCTAAATCCGACAAAGACAAAGATCCTCCTCGAGGCTGGAGGGCCCCAGGTGTTAAATAAAAACAGGTTTGGGGCAAAAACACACGTCGTCTGCACCACATTCCCATTTCATGCTCTTAATCCTTTACCTGCTGGAATGGATTGTTTCGTTTCTCTTATTCGGGGAGGTGGGGGGGGGGAATTATATCTGTGCCCTGGTATGCCTCAAATACATTTGCCACACTTCAATGAATGTGTCGTATCTCTTCTGTAAATTGGAGGTGATTTTCTCCAGGGGAATGCACTTTTTTTTTCAGAGTTTCCCCCAGGTCTTCCCAGAAGGATCTCACTCTTATACACAACCAAGTGGAGTACACAAATGTTCCTACCTCCACACCACACCTAAAGCATATTTCTGAAATTCCTGGCTTTGAGTTGTGTAATTTTATCGGTGTGAGGTATAACTGATGCAAGAGAAAAAAACCCAGCTTTGGGTCTTCTCTTTGGATTATGGAATACATCCTAGAGATAAATTTACACACATTCCCCTTTCTAATTAGAGTCTCCATGTCACCACAGTAGGATAGGGTCATTGTTGGTTCCAGTTTGTCCCTTAGGAAAGATTTTAATTGCAGAAAGTAGAAGAATGTTCGACTTGATAACTCATATTTAGTCCTTAACAGCTCGAATGACACGAGCTGCCCTTGTCAGTAACAATCCTCGATACATCTGATCCCCTTCCACCACCAGGTATCCAAGATCTTATTGTCGAGAGTCATGGGTATTAAATTGGGTCAAGGGTGTGTGGGGAGTGTGTGTCGGGCTGATGTGTGTGGGACTGGTGGGTGGGGACTGATGTTTGGGGAGTGTGTGCAGGACTGGTGTGTGGGGAGTGTGTGCAGGACTCGTGTGTGGGAAGTATGTGCCGGGCTGATGTGTGCGAGGAGTGTGTGCTGGGCTGATGTTTGTGGGACTGGTGTGTGGGGAGTATGTGCCGGGCTGATGTGTGCGGGGAGTGTGTGCCGGGCTGATGTGTGTGGGACTGGTGGGTGGGGACTGATGTTTGGGGAGTGTGTGCAGGACTGGTGTGTGGGGAGTATGTGCCGGGCTGATGTGTGCGAGGAGTGTGTGCTGGGCTGATGTTTGTGGGACTGGTGTGTGGGGAGTATGTGCCGGGCTGATGTGTGCGGGGAGTGTGTGCCGGGCTGATGTGTGTGGGACTGGTGGGTGGGGACTGATGTTTGGGGAGTGTGTGCAGGACTGGTGTGTGGGGAGTATGTGCCGGGCTGATGTGTGCGAGGAGTGTGTGCTGGGCTGATGTTTGTGGGACTGGTGTGTGGGGAGTATGTGCCGGGCTGATGTGTGCGGGGAGTGTGTGCCGGGCTGATGTGTGCGGGACTGGTGTGTGGAGAGTATGTGCTGGGCTGATGTGTGTGGGACTGGTGTGTGGGGAGTATGTAGAGGACTGGTGTGTGTGGGACTGGTGTGTGGGGAGTATGAGCCGGGCTGATGTGTGCGGGGAGTGTGTGCCGGGCTAATGTGTGTGGGACTGGTGTGTGGAGAGTATGTGCTGGACTGATGTGTGCGGGACTGGTGTGTGGGGAGTATGTAGAGGATTGGTGTGTGTGGGACTGGTGTGTGGGGAGTGTGTGCTGGGCTGATGTGTGCGGGACTGGTGTGTGGAGAGTATATGCTGGACTGATGTGTGCGGGACTGGTGTGTGGGGAGTATGTAGAGGACTGGTGTGTGTGGGACTGGTGTGTGGGGAGTACGTAGAGGACTGGTGTGTGTGGGACTGGTGTGTGGGGAGTATGTAGAGGACTGGTGTGTGTGGGACTGGTGTGTGGGGAGTTTGTAGAGGACTGGTGTGTGTGGGACTGGTGTGTGGGGAGTACGTAGAGGACTGGTGTGTGTGGGACTGGTGTGTGGGGAGTACGTGCCGGGCTGCTGTGTGCGGGGAGTGTGTGCCGGGCTGATGTGTGCGGGACTGGTGTGTGGAGAGTATGTGCTGGGCTGATGTGTGCGGGACTGGTGTGTGGGGAGTATGTAGAGGACTGGTGTGTGTGGGACTGGTGTGTGGGGAGTACGTGCCGGGCTGCTGTGTGCGGGGAGTGTGTGCCGGGCTAATGTGTGTGGGACTGATGTTTGGGGAGTGTGTGCGGGACTGGTGTGTGGGGAGTACGTGCCGGGCTGCTGTGTGCGGGGAGTGTGTGCCGGTCTAATGTGTGTGGGACTGATGTTTGGGGAGTGTGTGCGGGACTGGTGTGTGGGGAGTACGTGCCGGGCTGCTGTGTGCGGGGAGTGTGTGCCGGGCTGATGTGTGCGGGACTGGTGTGTGGGGAGTACGTGCCGGGCTGCTGTGTGCGGGGAGTGTGTGCCGGGCTAATGTGTGTGGGACTGATGTTTGGGAGTGTGTGCGGGACTGGTGGTGGGGAGTGTGTGCGGGACTGGTGGGTCGGGGTAGTGTGTGCCGGGGGCAGAGTAGGAGTGTGAGCTTGGCTGTACTGCGATCATCGGTCTTGGAGACCGGCATCATGTGCTCCCTCTGATCCTAATAATGTCTGCCTGAAGCGTTTGTTAATTTTTGAAGGTGCTGAATAAACCTTCTCTCTCTGCCTGAGATTAGAATTCCTGATGATCATTTTCAGATCTGTTAATTTCTTGCTAGATAATAGAAAATCAGGTGAGCTTTCTGTTGGAATATTTTAAACTGATTTTGTTGAGAGCGATTTACTAAAATTATCCTAATGAGAGGCAGGCCGGGAGGGAGGAGGTGAGCCTCCAGTGCTGACGGGGGCTCGGAGTGTGAAGTGTAGGGTGGAAACTGACATCAGTGTCCAGGGTGAATCTGGTTAAACAGGGAGTTGTACAGAAGGGAAAAGGGGAGAGAGAGAGAGAAGAGGCTGAAGTTAAATAGTGATAAAACCCAACACTGTACTCGGTGACTAATCAATGTCACTGCCTAATTGAAAAATATTATCGCCTGGAGGAAGCATCACCACAGGCCAGTTTTACATTAATGGAAAATCTGAAGTGTAGCAGTTAACCATTCGCTGTCCTACTGAGCGGCAGGGATCTGCCAAGGGGTTCTTTGCAGCTACGTTATGGGGCAAGACAGAGGCAATTGTGGGGAGCTGTCACCAGTTTCCAACAAAGGTCGCATTGCAACCATTCCCCGTTCATGCTTCCTGTCTCCCTTTCAAAAATATTTCTCTGCCTTCAGTTGTAAAATTCCTGTCATTCTTTTCCATCACCTCCTCTCTCCTCTGGCCCTCCAGCTCCTCCGTTTCTTCATCATTCCCTGCCCAACACGCCCTCTGTGGATCATCACGACCTGCTCAGACCTCGATCCACAGGAGGCTGCACTGAGGCTCGGGCAGGAGGGAACTTCACTTCTCCCGTTCTGGGGATGTGTCCCCATGAGGCTGCAGAAGGCAGGGTGTGTGGGGAGGGAAGGGAAAGTTGGATTTAAAAAGAACTAACATGACTGAAATAAATGATTCGGCCTCATTGTATTCCAGGGAAACATTTTCAAGATTAGGAATTACTTATTTGAGATATTTCTCGACATTTAAGAAGGATTTCTAAATAATAATAAGACTCAAAGAAGTGTATGGTTGGTCTTTAATAATAGAGTGGTACTGATGAATGAGTGGAAGAGCAGGTGCGATGAGGTAGGGGTCAGAAATTGGCCCGCTAACGACAGCAACACTGTTGGAAAAAGTCAATCGAGGTTAGAAAAGTTCGCTGCAGATGCAATCCAATACAATAATAATCACGAGATCTTCATTCTAACGTGGACTGGTCAAATCAAGTTGGCAAAAGGAATTTGGAGGAATATTTCACAATGCGTTTAGAACAGTTTCTGAAACAACGTGTTTGCAACAGTCATCCGTTTAATGGAGTGCAGGAGAGTTTAGGGGAATATTTCTTTTACTCCGAGAGTGGTGGGTGCCTGGAATGCATTGCCAGGGTGGTCGTAGAGGCTGGTACAATAGGGGCATTTAAAAGACTCTTGGAAGAAAAAAAATGGAGGGTTTTATGGGTGTGAGGGAGGGAAGGGTTAAATTGATGTGGAGTAGGTCAACACTAAATTGTGGGTCAAATGGCCTGTACTGTTCTAAGTCTTATGAACAAACTGTGACACAGCCTCTGAGACACTTTTTTGTTAGTAATCCATATTTCTTAATCTCACGGTAAGGTTCTCCGAGAGAAAGGCGATCACAAGGTTCGAATGATATTTCATTACAGAAGTGACACACTGCAGACAATACTCTGGAACTGAGCCTTACCAAAGCCAGCTTCATAAATATGAGGTGTGATTTGACTCTGATCAATTGATAAATTAAAAAGGTTTTCCCACAGATAAGCAATGTTGAATATTGAGAAATTAGCAAATTCTGGGGAAGTGTTAAAATTGTTAGACACAGTAATCTGAAGATCTCGAGAAAAACCTAGCACAGGCCTGAGAACCAGGAGAGTTTTACAAACCAGCAACGAGGACAAAGGCTTGATAAAGAGGGAGATGGGGGGGTAATTTAAAAAAAGATGCCAAGTATGTTGTGAAAGGGAAGAGTAAGTGGGTCACTTGATGGAAGAGACGGGTGAAAGTATAGTGGAAAATAAGGAAATGCCTGTAATATTTAACAAAACGTTGCATCTGTTTTCACTCTAAAAGGCACAATGCACATTGTCAGGGCATCAAGGAAGGAAGAGCCCAAAGAGAGAACAGAATAATATTAAGCATCTGTTTCCCAGGGCAGGGTCAGGAAACACCAGTTGAGGGAGGGAAGTTTTGGGGAGACGTCAGGGCACAGGGAGGGTGGTGGAGGCTGAAACATTGGGGGCATTTAAGAGACTCTTTGAGAGACTCGTGGATGAAAGAAAAATAGAGAGCTACAGGATTGGGGGGAGGGCCTATAATTATCAAAATAATGAAAAGTTAAATTATTAAAAGCAGTCCATCCCCCTGCATTTGCTGCTCTCCATTGGCTGGTCCAACGAGACAGTAGATGGATTTGGTGATCATCCAGATGTACATGGGTTAGGGAGAAGTCCCAGCAGATTGGGTTCAGGGATGGAGGAGAATGAAACACTGAGGACAAAGTCGGTTTATATTGGGCCAAAGAGCTTGTACTGTGCTGGGATGTTCCATCTTAAAAGGAAAAGGATGAATCAGTGTGGTAATTCATGTGTGGAGCCACAGGAACAGAAAAGCACAGGGACAGGCCCTTTTCCCCCATGATTACTGTACCAACAGGAATGCCAATTTAAATGAATCCCATCTTCTTGTTTGCGCTTAACCTGGAGAAGGACATAGAAGGTCATGAATTCAGGAGAGGGAACAGTGATGTCCTGGAGGTGATGTACTAGAAAATGAGATTAGTTTGGATGGAGAACATAGAGAACAAAGAGCATAGAGATCTACAGCACAGTACAGGACCTTTGGCCCACAGTGTTGTGCTGACCCGATAACATACTGTAACAACTGCATAGAATTTTCCTGCTGCATATCAGTTCCACGTACTTATCATATAGTCTCTTAAAAGATCCCATTGTATCTGCCCCCTCTACCAGTGCTGGCAGTGCGAACATCCAACATCCCACTTTCTACTTTCTCCCAGGCACTACACCCTCTCATGTTATCCATTTCAGCCCTGGGGGAAAGCCTCTGGTCGTCCACATGATCAATGCTTCTCATCGTCTTGTCCACCTCTATGAGCTCACCCCTCATCCTCTGTCGCTCCAAGGAGAAAAGACCGAGTTCACTCAACCCATCCTCATAAGGAATGCTCTCCAATCCAGACAGTGACCTTGTGAATCTCCTCTGCACACTCTCTATAGCATCCACATCCTGCCTGTAGTGAGGTGACCTGAAATGAACACAATATTCCAGGTGGGGTCTAACCAAGGTCTTTAGTTGTAATATTACTGCACAGCTCCTGAACTCGATCCCATGGTTAATGAAGGCCAACACACCTTCCCCCTTCTTAACAACACGTTCAACGTGTGCAACAGCTTTGAGTGACCTGTGACCCCCAACATCTCCCAGTTCGTCCATACTACTCAAAGCCTCCCATTAACATAGAATTCTGCTTTCAAATGTGACCGACCAAAATGAACCATTTCACATGTTTCTGGGTTAAACTCCATCTGCCACCTTTCAGCCCAGCTCTGCATCCTATCAATGTCCTCTGTAACCTCTGGCAACCCTCCAGCTTATCCACACCACTTTGTGGACAGTGGACAGCTTGTCCACTTTCGTGTCATCCGCAAACTTGCTCACCCACCCTTCCGCTTCCTCACCCAGGTCAGTTATAAAAATCACAAAGTGGAGGGGTGCCAGACAGATCTCTGCGGACCACCACTGGTCACCGATCTCTATGCAGAATATGAACCATCTACAACCACCCTCTGCCTTCTGTGGGCAAGCCAATTCTGTATCCACAAAGAAAGGCCTCCTTGGATCCCATGCCTCCATACTGTCTAAATAAGCCTTGCATGGGGAACTTTATCCAACACCTCTCTGAAACCCATATATTCTACATGAAGGAGAGGAAGTGGTGATCATTTTCTCTCAAATATTCGTCCACTGAGAGCTCTGACACCTGACCTATGTCCCAATACCTCTCCTCTCGTTGGCCTGTCTACATATTGTGTGAGGAAATCTTAGTGAACACACCTGGAACATTCCACTTCATCCAAACCCTTCACTCTAAGATGGTACCAATCAATATTAGGAACACCCTTGTTATTTTTGCACCTTTCTTGAATCTGCCTCCCCATCTACTTCTCAATGCCACTGTTACTACTGAGGGGTGGGGGGTCTATAATGTACCCCATAGAGTTACTGCCCCCTTCCTGTTCCTTCCACCCACACTGACTCAGTAGACAACCCCTCCACTCCTTCCCCCATTTCTGGTTCCCATCCCCTACCAAACTAATTTGGTGATCATCATGGGTGCTGGGCCGAAGGGTCTGCTTCTGTGATAACCGACTCCGTAAGGCATGATTTGATACGCGTTTGACTATTAGGAGATAAATATGTGTGTGTGTGTGTGTGTGTGTGCAGGTAAGTGGTTCACTGCCTTGGTTTTACTGAGTGGTAGAGCAGGGACGAGAGCCAATGACCTTCTCAAGCGTGGTTCAGTGGCTGCTTCCTTTCATCTTCTGTGTCGGATGGCAGACGTTATTGTGTCGCCTTTGGTCAAGCGGACGGGACCCGCTTGCATGTGTGTGCGTGTTAACCAAGGATTGTGCTGACCATTGTCACAGCCCTCCAGTGGGGACATATGCCTGATTCTCCAGCTGTTTCATGAGAGGGGAAAATCGCTCCAGCACTGTGACCCCCCCAGCCTCTGTGGTGGTGTCTGCAACTCTCTGTCCACCTGGACCATGTGAAACCGCTCAAAATCATTCCTCGCAGGCTCCCAGCATCTTCTCCAGCAGCAGCAAATCTCCTGAGGAAAGTTATTAACTATTAAAAGCTTTGATAAGTGAGCAAAATGGTGTGGCAAATGTACTGGGCTGGGGAGAATGAAGAGCAGCGGTTTGTTTGTAGACACTCAGAGATATGACAGTCAGGGGCTGTAGCAAGATAATTACTGTCCTGAGTGTAGCTTGTTAATTAAGCTCTAATTAGAGAACGAGTCAGCGGTGTCATTTACAAGTGTTCCTCTCACTGCTGACATGGAAGGCGATGATATTTGGTTTAAACTGACTGAGTGCTGGAGCTCTGGGAGACAGGATGGGAGGGAGACCAAGCAGAACTGATAGGAACATGCAAGCTATCATTAAAATCTCTGCTTTTATTACTCACTCGCATATGATTACCATCTGAAGAGCTATCACTGTCACCCTGAAGAAATGAGCAGAGTGAGGGAGAGGCTTGTGAAGGGTAACCCTTTGTGCCCTGTGTGTGTCGGTGTTGTCCTGAGTTAGAGGCACCATGTTCTACACAGGCAGTTATTCATCAAGGAACTCTGTGTGTGGGTGTGTGTGTGCATCTCCACCTGACCAGTTCCATCTGAGATCTTGCCCACAGGCTGGTCAGACAAAACATTGCTGGTCCTCCTGGAATTTACCCTCCCAGGGGCTTCTCTTGACAGGGATGAGGGTGGAGACAATGTCCCGGGGCTGCCCTTCTTGGGATGGATAGAGGGGTGTCAGTCCCAGGGTCTGTCCATCACTATTACAGCACCAGTGACCCGGGTTCCACTGACTGTAAGGAATTTGTACGTTCTCCCCATGTCTGCGTGGGTTTCCTCTGGGGGCTCCAGTTTTCTCCCACCGTTTGAAATAGGTTCATTGTTCACATGGGTGTATTTGAGCTGCGTAGGCTCGTGGGCCAGAAGGATCTGTTACTGCGCTGTATATCTAGATAAATATAGATTAGGAGAAAAATTACAATCTTTTCCCAAGAACAACAGAGTCTAAAATTGGAGGGTTTAAGTTGGGGTCAGGGAGATTTAAAAGGGTCCTGAGGGACATATTTTACACAGGAGTTGGTGTTTGAAATGAATGACCAGAGGAAATGGGAGTTTTAACCTTTGCCTGTGAGGATAGGAAAGATTTTGAGGCCAAATGCAAGTCAGTGGGATAAGCTGAGGTGAATATCCTGGTCAGGATGAACCAGTCGAGCTGAAGGGCCCATTTTCTGCTATATTGCTCTAGAACTCATTTGTCCAGGATTTATTCTCATTTTGTTCTCCCTTTTTGCCCTGAATTTTCTGATGATTTTTTTTGCTACAATTGTTAAGTCAAATTGGACACATGTTCAATATCAGTCTTGTCCGTGATTTATCCCAGTTCTATCTTTCAGGCCAATGTTTGCTGTGAATGTGTTTTTATATTTCTTTAGCATTTATTCCAACAATCCATTACTCTTTCTTCAGTTGTTTTTATCTAAACTTTTCTCAGTCTTACATGAGAACAGAGAACATGTACATGTACTGTTCAGTACATGGACAGATCATTCAGCCTGCATGTCTGTGCTGAACATGGTGTCCAAATCACACTAAAGCTCTGCTCCTAGATATACCTTCATCCCCTTCATATTCATGTCAGTCTGGAAGCCTCTTTTAACCATACGATTCCACATACAAACTATCAATTCACCCTGGATCCTTTGCACCATCTAGATCAGCTTACCAGGAGGGACCTTATTAAAATATATATCACCCTGCACGTTCCTAGTTAACCTCAGGCACATCAACGTGCTCTTTGGATTTTCATTCAAGTCAGGTTTATTACAAGTACAACCTGACAAAACAGTGTTTTCTGGTACTCAATGCAAAATACACGGACACAGAACCAGACACAACTCACATACAGACATAGGCAGGACAAGTATTCATATGTACAAATAAATATTGTTTTGTGAATATGAGAGTCTTGGAGGGTCAGTGTGAGCAGTTCCTTTGGTCGATCAGCATTCTGACTGCCAGTAGGAAGAAGCTGTTCCTCAACCTGGTGGTGCTGGCTCTGATCCTCCTGTATCTCTTCCCCGATGGGAGCAGCTGAAAGCTGCTGTGTGCAGGGTGGAAGAGGTCCTCAGACAACGATCCAGCTAGATCACATTGATGGTGGGAAGGAAGACTCAGTGATCCTCTCTGCCACTCTTATGGTCCTGTGGTTTGACCTTAGCAGCAATTCTCTGCAGCAACTGTACCACATTGTGATGCAGCCAGCCTGGATGCTCTCGATGGAGCTCCTATGGAAGATTGACATGATGGTGGCCGGTAGCCTTGCCCACTTCAGTCTTCTCAAGAAGTGCAGTCGTTGGTGCATCTTCCTGACAAGTGAGGAGATGTTGAGTGTCCTCAATCAGTCACTAGTTCAGTGAACCCCAAGGAACTTGGTGTCTCCACTCTCTCTACTACAGAGTTGTTGATGTGTAGTGGAGGGTGGTAGTTCCTGGTCCTCCTGAAGCCCACGATCATCTCCTCCATCTTGTCCACGTCGAGACTCAGTTTGTCACTCTTGCACCATATCACGAGATTTTCCACCTCTTCTCTGTAGTGTGATTCATCGTTGTCAGTAATAAGGCCGATGATTGTCATGTCATCTGCAAACTTGATGCCACTGTTGGAGCTGGATCTGGGGATGCTGTCGTGGGTCAGTGGCCTGAACAGGAGTGGGCTGAGCTCACAGCCCTGAGGTGCATTGGTGCTCAATGTTCTGCTACCGACCCGGACAGACTATGGTCTTTTTGTTAGGAAGTCCAGAATCCAGTTACAGAGAGGGGTGCTGAGTCGCAGCAAAGACAGCTTCTCCATCAGGATTCTGATAAATGCTGAGCTGAAGTCAATGAACAGCAGCCTTGGGTATGAGGCATCGTTCTCCAGGTAGGCCAGGATGGAGTGAGCGACAAGGCTATAGCATTGTCTGTGGACACAGTTTCTTCAGTAGGTGACATGCATTCAGCATCTCTGGGAGGTGAGTTTGATGTGTTCCATCACCAGATGCTCGAAGCATTTCATAGTGGTGGTGGTCAGTGCCACAGAGTGGTAGTCATTGAGGCCTGTTACTATGGCCCTCTTGTGCACCAGGATGATGGTGGCTGTCTTGGACCCTGGGGGAACGATGGACTGCTGCAGTGAGGTGTTGAAGATGTGTATGAAGACATCTATCAAATGGTCTGCGCAGTCCTTCAGCACCCGACCAGGTATGTTGTCTGGTCCTGCTGCCTTGGTGGGGTTCTCCTCACCTTGGCCAAGGCTATGTAGTGTGGTGGTGTAGGAGAGTGCAGTGTGAGACATGGTTATGGGGTATTTTGGGAGTTCACAGTAGTTAACAGAGAGTAGGGGAGGGTGCAGTGGCTGTGGAATGTCCGGGGGTGTTGATCCCCCTCGCTCGCCATCGAGTCCAGTGTGTTTACATGTTGCCCTGGAATCAGAATCTTAAGGTTCAAGCCTCCTGTGGCTAAAATCTAATGTGCTGTCCCGGATGTCAAGGTTTCATCCTTTCTCTTCAGTCTATGGGAGGAACCAGTAAAGCCCCGTCGGCCTCGAGGACTGTTGGTATTGAGTTGCTGGGAAATCACTCCACACCACAGGGAACACTGTGCTGCAGTCTAAGCATCATCTCACCACCTCTGGCTATTTCAAGGGGCTTCGTGCCATCCTCTGCCCTCATCAGAGACACGCAGACAACAGATCAGCCCATCTATGCACAGCAAACCCCCAGGTAATCACAGAACATAAAACACAACAGCACAATACAAGCCTTTCAGCTCTCAATGTTGTGCCGACCCACGTATTCCTTATATATAATCTCCCTATCCCATAACCCTCTATTTTTCTTCTATCCATGTGCCTGTCCAAGAGACTCTAAAACCTATTCCACCCTGCACACAGCAGCTTTCAGCTGCTCCCATCGGGGAAGAGATACAGGAGGATCAGAGCCAGCCCCACCAGGCTGAGGAACAGCTTCTTCCTACTGGCAGTCAGAATGCTGATCGACCAAAGGAACTGCTTGCACTGACCTTCCGAGACTCTCATATTCACCAAACGATATTTATTTGTACATATGAATACTTGTCCTGCCTATGTCTGTATGTGAGTGGTGTCTGGTTCTGTGTCCGTGTGTTTTGCATTGAGGACCAGAAAACACTGATGTTCCAGCCTCCACCACCATCCCCGGCAAGGCATTCCAGGCCCCTACAACTCTCTGTGTAAATAAAACTTACCTCTGGTGTCTCCCTTAAACTTCCCTCCCTTCACTTTGTACACACGTCCTCTGGGGTTTGCTATTCCTGCCCTGGGAAACAGGTGCGAGCCGTCCACCCTATCTATGCCTCTCAGAATCTTGAAGTGCTCTATTAAGTCTCCTCTCATCCTTCTTTGTCCCAGCTCTGTTGTCCTTGCCTCGTTAGACTTATTTTCCAATATAGGCAACATCCTGGTAAATCTCCTCTGCACTCTCTTCATAGCTTCCACATCCTCATTTAATGAGGTGACCAGAAATGAACACAGTTCGTGTGGTCTCATACTTAGACACTCAGACAAGCTTGAAAAGTTACCAGTTCATTTACTTGCTGAATGTGAGTTTGCCATATGCTGGCCAGGGCATCGCTCCTTCATGTGATGTGGTTCATAACTATGGAAGGTTGTCAGGGCAGAGCCTGGAAGGGGCAGAAAGGAGCCTCTCTCCCAAACCAACTCTCATAGCTGACGTTCAGGAAGAAAACCTCTCCAAGTTCCTGAGCTCAATTCTGGTGAAGAGGGGGTGAGCCTGCGAGCAGAGGTTGGATTGTTTGTGAATGGAATTGCTGAAATTCTGAAGGATCAAAGGGGATCTAATGGAAAAATTCTGAAAGAGATGGATAAGATAGAGGCAGAGAAGCTTTCCACTGGCAGGTGAGTCTAGAATGAGGAGACACAATCTCCAGGTTTGGGGGGAGTAAATTTGGGATAGAGATGAGGAGGAACTCCTTCTCCCAGAGAATGGTGAATCTGTGGAATTCTCTGCTCAAGGAAGCAGTAGAGGCTGCCTGGTTAAATATAACTTGGACAGATCTGGATAATGATGGTTATGGGGAAGTTGGGAAGGTGGAGCTGAGTTCACAGCCAGATCAGCCATGACTTTATTGAATGGTGGAGCAGATTTGATGGGCCGGATGGCCAACTCCTGCTCCTGTTCTTATGAACATGAAGGGGATGGATGGATATCTAACAGGTGCAAGCAATAGAGTCTCGAGTTTGATTTAGACATCATGTTCAGCACAAACATTGCCTGTCCTTGCCATATTCTGTTTTCTAGTAAAGCACGAAAGTCTATAGACACTGTGGTTGAAGTCAAAATGCTTCAGCAGATCAAACAGTGTCCTTTATAGAGCAAAGATAAAGATACAGAACCAATGTTTTGGGCTAGAGCCCTTCATCAAAGTGTGAGTGGAATGTGTCCGATTTTGGGCGCCTGTCTACATTTTGCTATATCTTGAAAGGTTCAAGCCCGAAACATTGGTTTGAAGCCCAAAATGTTGGTTATGTGCCTTTATCTTTACTGTATAAAGGGCACTGTTTGGCCAGTTGGGTTTCTCCAGCATTGCATTTTTACTGTAATGCTCTCTGTCCAAACGTGAGTTACATCGCTATTTCTGAAAGAGTGGGAGTTCGTTTAATGTTTCCTCACATTGCTTAGCCAAGGTGCTACCCTCTGTGAAAAATGTGTGGCTTTGGAATGTTGAGAGAGGTGTGGAAATGTTGGTGTCATTGACGGACCGATCAACCCACTCAGCTCTCACCCTTCGTCAGTCCCTGGTCAACTCTGATCTCAGTGAATTTTATTGCAAGCTCACAGACTTGGTACTTTCCTTTCTCTCTTCTCCACGTTGCTTCTGACCAAGACCTCAGTGCAGTTCAGTGAAATAAGATAATACATATACTCCCTCGATTCCACTTTGGAGAAATTGGAAGATAAATGCTTTTCGGGGACATTCATCACCCTTTATTTCTGTTTCTGTGTGTGGCTGTAAAAAAGCACTTAAATGTACATCAGCATATTACCAGCCATTTCTTGCCATCTCCTGTCCCTCCGTCCTTCTCATTAGTGCAGCAGCCCCCCCTCCCTCGTGCTCCTGTGGGGTTTTGCAGTTTAAAGCGTGCTTTTGATGATCATTACTGGAGTCTGACTGCGCAGCCTACGATTTGCAGATGAGAAGGGCCTCATTTATAACTGTGAAAAACGATCAATTTCACAAAGGCTGATGCCAGGTTTTTATCATCAAAGCCATCAACGCCCCACTGAAAGGGAATTAATCAGATTGTTAGCACTGCCGGGGGTACAAAGCAGGCGAGTGGGCACTCTCACACCATGTGCTGATGTCACCGAGCATTAATGCATCACACCCCGGCCCCTTGACAGATCCAAGGACACACCCTGACGCCAGTCTGATCATGCCACACCTCCACTGTCACGGGCTTCCTCCAGCAGGCCCACCGTCATCCTCCCCTACCTCTTGCACTCACCATTCACTCATTGGTGGTCTTTCCCCCCCCCCTCCCCACACACACACCCCACACACACACACCCACACACACACACAGCCCACACACAAACGCACCCCACACACACAAATGCACCCCACACACCTCACACACACACCCCCACACACACACCCACACATCCCCACACACACAGCCACACACACACCCCACACACACCCACAAACACACACACCCCACACACACATGCACCCCACACACACACCCACACACACACCCAAACACCCACACACGCACTCCACACACACACACACCCCACACACACCCCACACACACACACACACACACCCCACACCCACAAATGCATCCCACACACCTCACACACACACACCCACACATATCCACACACACAGCCACACACACACTCCACACACACCCCCCACACACCCACAAACACACACGCCCCACACACACATGCACCCCACACACAACCCACACACACTCAAACACCCACACACGCACCCCACACACTCCACACACACACACCCCACACACACACCACACACACACCACACACACACACACCCACACACACCCCCACACTCACACATACACACACACCCACATCCACACACACACCCCCACACACACACCCACAGACACCCACACTCACATACACCCACACTCACACACCAACACACTCCACACACACACACACCCACTGACACCCACACTCACATACCAACACACACACACACCAACACACACCCACGCACAACCCCACACACACATCCACACCCACACCCCCACACTCATACACATACACACACACACACCCAACACCCTCACCCCCACACCCACACACAATCACAGACCCACACACACACAACCCCCCACCCACACACTCCCACATCCACACACATACACACCCACACACACACACCCATGCACACCCACACACACACACCCACACCCCCACACCCACATCCACACACCCACACACATCCACATACACACTCACACACACCCCACTCCTCACCCCCACACACACCCACACACATACACACACACTCACACCCCCACACATACACACATCCACACACACACACACACATACACACCCACACACACACCCATGCACACCCACAGACACCCACACACACACCCACACCCCCACACCCACATCCACACACATCCACATACACACTCACACACACCCCACTCCTCACCCCCACACACACCCACACACATACACACACACTCACACCCCCACACATACACACACACACACACACACACACACACACACACACCACCCCCCCACACACCCCCATGCACTCTGTGCTCTCTGAAGTGAGCTTAGGATTTATTTGCACTGAGCAGTGTCCTGTCAATTCCTGCCCATCCCCTGTGGCCCCTGAGGAGCTGGTGGAGAGTTGCCTTAAACCATTGCTCCATTACACCTTATCCACTTGAGTTCTGTGCCCCACTCCCATACTCACATGTCTGTCCATGGCCTCATGTACAATCCCACCAAGACCACCTGTAAATTGGAGAAGCAACACTTGATTTCTAGCCAGATGGCATTAACATCAACTTCTCCAGGTTCTGCTAACCTGCTCTCCGTTTTCACTCCCTTCCCCATCCTTCTGTCTCCTTTCCTCCAGTCCTCCACCCCCTTCCCTCTCCATTCACAGAGCCACCCCCCCTCCCCCCTTATCCACCTGTTATCCCCTGTCTTTGGGACCGTGCTCCTCCTTTTGCCCTTCTCCCCCCCCACTATTTTGTTTGGGCACCTCCCTACATTTTGCTCCTATCTTGATGAAGGGCTCAAGCCCAAAAGTTCTGTATCTTTATCTGTGCTACACTGTTTGACCCGCTGAGTTTCTCAAGCATTGTGTTTTTAATAGGCATTCTAGCAGTGCGGCTGGGAGGGGGCTGCAGAGTTTCCACCTGGTAAGGGTGAACAGTCATACATTTCCCAGTCAGGATGGGGGTGTGAGCTGGGGAAGCTGTGGGTGGTACTATTCCACAGCACCAGCTACCCCGTTCCTTGGTGGGACGAGGAGGTGCTGTTGGAGTGGTCTGGCTTGGGGCATCCAAGGAGGTTGTGGATGAGCTACCGATCAAGTAGGCAATCCTTGATGCTGGGAGTTTCCCAAGTTGTTAGCCACACTCATTCAGACAGTTGTTGTTATTGGGAAGGTAGTACCTGTCCCCATCATTCTAGCTGTCCTTTACTGTGAACACATTGGAGATTTTGGTGGCTGATGTTGAAAATTGAACAAACAATTCCAATAGATGCTGAAATTTCGATGCTGTAGCAGAACAGATACTGTGAAGAATTAATATGGCACGTTTAGTTGTAGGGCCACATGGTTGGCACTGACATTAGCGCATCACTGTTACAGCGCCAGCGATCAGAATGGGGTTCAAAACCAGTGATGTCTGTATGGAGTTTGTACATTCTTCATGTGTTTGCATGGATTTCCTCTGGGGGCTCTGGTTTCCTCTCATCCTTCAATAGGGACGGGGATTGTAGGTCAATTCAGTGTAATTGGATGGCATAGACTCGAGGATCTAAAGGGCCTGTTACCGTACTGTATGTCAAAAAAATGTATGCACTGAAATTCTGACACTGCAGCAGAACGGATTCTGTGAAGAAATGACATTCTGTTAAATTGAAAAGAGTCAATAAATACAAAAGATCGATAATAAATATTCCCAGTTACTGTAGTGCAAGAAAAAAGTGTCTGCAGTGGTGCAGACAGTCCTTCTGTGGTGCAGACAGTCCTTCTGGAGCCGTCCCTGATTAGGACAAGGGCAGATTCAAGAGCAGTTGGATGGAAGCTGTCCTTGAACCTGGACTTCAAGCTGGTGCACCTTCTCAGAGGGTGGTGAGAGGTGGAAGGAGTTGCCAGAAGAGGTACAACTTCAGCATTGAAAAGAAGAGTGGGCATGTACGTGGATGGGAGCAGTGTGGAAGGTGGTGCTCCAGAGGTGGGCCCCAATGAAACTTGGTGGAATAATAGTTTGACACGAACTGAAGGGCCTGTTTCTGTGGTGTCACGTTCAGTCATTGCTGTCACAAGGTAGCAGTGATGAAAGTGTCACCAGAGGTTCTTTGTTGAGGTAGCACCTCCCAGAAGTCTGCAATGGACGGGCAGATGGAGTCTGTGGTGGTCTGAGCTGCGTAGAGCCTGATGTATTTGGTTATTTAGAATATTTGTTTGTCTGTCAGCCACTGTCCTGTCGTTCATTCCATCACCCTAATGCTTGCTAACACACCTTGGCTCTCTGGCAGCTTGTCCTAACGTACTCATTGTCTCTGTAATCTTGTCCAGTCCAGTCACCAGCAGAGAGATCTGTTCCCCACTTCTGGCCCTCTGTGTATGATGAAGTAACCACCATAGCCTGTAACCGGAAGTCAGAAACGTTGGGAATTCTCTCATCTCCTGAGGTGCTCCTGAAGTCCAGACTTTTGGTACTTTCCCTGTTATCTCTTAGTGTGAATTGGCATCAATTTTATTTTCTTAATGACTCCAGTAAAGGACCGTGGGAGGTTTGTTGGGTTCAGGGAACTCTGCGTGGAAGGTGGAGAAGGGAGGGCAGTGAAGCAGGCATCTTCTGAGGACTCCAGAAATGATGTTAGCGTGAGAAGATGATGTGAATGTGTTTCTCACGCGGAAGATGGGAAATGTAAATCTTGACCTGATGGGGGTGATTGCTGCGTTTATTCAAAGTTCACATCAATTAGGTGCTGCTGCTGAGCGGATGAGGGGAAATGGGGATGTGAGGGGTCAATAGAAGGTGGTGGGCAGGCTTGTCAGTGCACACGCAAAACTTTTCATCCCTGTGTCCCAAAAAAAATGCCAAATGTTTTCTACGAGGATAATCCCCATTCGATGCCAATTTAAAAATGAATGATCACGTTAGGATCTGATGAGGTGAAGCTGCTAGGATTGTTCTGGTACACTCAGCTATAACGCCTATTAAAAGCCTTGCATTCTCACCCTGACTGGGGACCCTCCCGCTGGTTGTCGGTACGCAGGACACAGTACTAATGATGGTGCGAGCTTTAACCAGCTGCACAGTTAGAGACAATTACTGATGTCATTAAAGCTTGTCGTACATGCCAGCCTGAGGTTCAGGCCACTGCTCTCCATGGGACTGGATAAGTGGACTCCCAGGTCCATTCACCTGAGGCTGGGGTGTGGGTGATCTCTGGGCACGGGTTACCTGCAGATGTAGGTGATCTCCTGTGTTACATGGAGATAGGGGAAGTGGGTTGTCTCTTGGCCCTTTACCTAGGGACAGGCATAGGTGGTCTCCCGCCCCTTGGCCTCAGCAAATGCAAGGGGATAATGACCCCTTGTCAATACCGATCACCATTTATGGGAGGGATAGTGACCCCTCGACTATACCGATCAACATCTACAGGGGGATGGTGACCCCTCGTCAATACAGATCAACATCTACAGGGAGGATAGTGACCCCTCGTCAATACAGATCAACATCTACAGGGAGGATAGTGACCCCTCGTCAATACAGATCAACATCTACAGGGGGATAGTGACCCCTCGTTGATTCAGATCAACATCTACAGGGGGATAGAGACCCCTCGTTGATTCAGATCAACATCTACAGGGGGATAGTGACCCCTCGTCGATCCAGATCAACATCTACAGGGGGATAGTGACCCCTCGTCGATCCAGATCAACATCTACAGGGGGATAGTGACCCCACGTCGATCTAGATCAACATCTACAGGGGGATAGTGACCCCTCGTTGATTCAGATCAACATCTACAGGGGGATCGTGACCCCACGTCGATCTAGATCAACATCTACAGGGGGATCGTGACCCCACGTCGATCTAGATCAACATCTACAGGGGGATAGTGACCCCTCGTTGATTCAGATCAACATCTACAGGGGGATCGTGACCCCACGTCGATCTAGATCAACATCTACAGGGGGATAGTGACCCTTCGTTGATTCAGATCAACATCTACAGGGGGATAGTAACCCCTCATCGATACTGATCACCGTCTATGGGGGAGGGGGTTAGTGACCCCCTGTTAGTTGGTGCTGATCAACAACTCCTTGATGATCTAATTGGACTGAAATTGTACTTGCTGCATTTCTAAAAGCCTCTTTGCTCAAAATCAGCATTAAATTAAGATTTTTAAGAGCTTCTCTTTTTTGAGGTGGTAAAATTGAATGTCAGCATTTGATTTTGTTCCTGGTCTGTAATGAAATTTGACATTTAGTGTTGAGCACAGAATTCAGAGACTGAGCTTGATTAGGGGCTGCTAATTGACAGTAATTAGAGAAGTCTGCGATTGTTTCTAATTCTGCCATTAATTGTAACAGATGATGTGATTGAAGATAAATGTTGTGTCTTATAGCCAGGGGCTCAATGAGTGAACTTCACAGCACTCTGTGACAGTGTGTAGGAGTGGCAGGACCAGGAAACTGGGTGGCGAAAGCGTGGGGAAGAGGAGGGGGTGGGGAGAGGCAGGGGGCAGGGCAGAGAGGAGGGCGTGGGACAGGGATAAGGGGGCAGGGAGGAGACAGGAAGGGGCATGGCAGAGGCAGGGATGTTATAAGTCCCTTTTCCACTCAGGAATTTCCTGAGACAGGGTCCAGTGGAAAAGGCACCCTGTATGAACACCGGCATCCAATGACGTCATTTCATGTATGAACACCGGCATCCAATGACGTCATTTCATGTGTGAACACCAGCATCCAATGATGTCATTTCATGTATGAACACCGGCATCCAATGACGTCATTTCATGTATGAACACCGGCATCCAATGACATCATTTCATGTATGAACACCGGCATCCAATGACGTCATTTCATGTATGAACACCGGCATCCAATGACGTCATTTCATGTCTGAACACCGGCATCCAATGACGTCATTTCATGTCTGAACACCGGCATCCAATGACGTCATTGCATGTATGAACACCGGCATCCAATGACGTCATTTCATGTATGAACACCGACATCAAATGATGTCATTGCATGTATGAACACCGGCATCCAATGACGTCATTTCATGTCTGAACACCGGCATCCAATGACGTCATTTCATGTCTGAACACCGGCATCCAATGACGTCATTTCATGTCTGAACACCGGCATCCAATGACGTCATTTCATGTCTGAACACCGGCATCCAATGACGTCATTGCATGCTGGGAATTAACTGCTTCTATCCCAACTCGTATCCCTGGCATTTGCTAACCCTGGCGTGCTGATAAAAGCACTAGAAAAGGGACAGCAGAAAGTCACCCGTTTCCAGGTGAAGGGAGAACACTCCGATCCCCAGGGATGAGTGTGTTCAGTGGAAATCAATTAATTTCCCAGTTAAGAGTGGCCAAGTGGAAACGGCACAAAGGGCTTCCATTCCCTGGACACAGCCCAGCCAATTAACTGGGATGCCCATGGAAAAGGGGCTAAAGACTGGGACGGGCGCCAAGGGATGAGACAAGACAGGAGGGGGGCTGGGGAGGGAAGTGGACAGAGATGTGGAGGGGACCAGAGACTGGGGAAATGGCAAGGGGTTGCTCGAGAGTCACAAGGGATCAATGAGGGAATGGGGAAGGAGTGGCGGGATTTGATAAAGAAAGGGTGGGTTGGGACAGGGAGAAAACAGATAGGATGGAGAGGAAGTGAGATGGCTGGATGGGAAGGGGAGGATTGGAGAATGGTTCGGAAAAGGCTGGCATCATATGCAGCGTGGCTGGAAACTTTAATGTAATCCTGTCAAGTTCTCACAGGCTCATGACTGTTTCCGGCAGATATAGGAGACTCTCCTTGGGAATTCTGTGCCAGGGTGGATGGAGAGAGAGCAGGTGGGTGTCCGACAGCATCCAGGGGAAGAAATGGTCAGTCACTATTTTGGCTGGAAACTCTTTCCTAAGTCTATGGTAGCATGGTGACATTACATATATAAAGGGGGAAAGAAGCTGGGACAGGGGTCTAGGTGATGGAGGAGAGGACCAGAGATGTGGGAGGTGGAGGGGCAAAGGTCCTGCATGCTGAGCTGGCCTGAAAGATTGGATCACATGGGATCCAGGATGATCTGGATATTTGGATCAGGGTTGGTTTGATGGCAGGAGAGAGAGGGTGGGAGAGGTGTTACTCAGTTGGGAGGCCTGTGACCAATGATGTGCTGCAGAGACAGGTTGTGGGCCACCTGGTGTTGGTCATTGTACTGACAACTTGCATGATGATGTGGTCATGGTTGGTATATTTGTGGATGACAGCAAGGTTGGGGGTTGTTGGACAGCGAAGAAGGATGTCTGGGATCACAACAGGACCTTGGGGAAGTAGGCCGAGATGAGGCAGGTGGAATTTATCTCTGACAAGTGTTAAGGGGGGCACAGTTAGTGTAGTGGTTAGAGCAACACTGTGACAGCGACAGCAACTCAGGTTCCAATCCCGCATTGTCTATAAGGAGTTTGTCTGTTCTCCCTGTGTCTGCCTGAGTTTTTCCCAGGGATATGGTTTCCTCCCACCCTTCAAAAATGTGCAGGGTTGCAGGTTAATTGGGTGGCACGGGACTCGATGGCTGGATTGGCTTCCACCATGCTGTAAATAAAATCTACAGTGAAAATTGAAGGCATCTATGTCCCTGTCTAAGAGTCTTTTAAATGTCTCCACCATCACTCCGGCAATGCATTCCAGGCACTCACAGTTCTCTGGGTTAAAAAAAACTTACCCCTGATGTCTCCCCTAAACTTTCCTCCCCTCACCTTACAGATGCCCTGTGAAACGGCTGTCCACCCTGTTTGTACCTCTCATAATCTTCTAGATCTCGGTTAAGTCACCTCTTATCCTTTGCTTCAGAGAGAAAAGCTCTAGCTCTATTAACTTTGCCTCATTAGACATATTCTCCAATTCTGGCAATATCCTGGTAAATTTCCTCTGCTCCCTCTCCAGAGCTTCCACATCCTCCCTGTAATGAGATGACCAGATCTGAACACACGTGTGGTCTTACCAAAGTTTTATAGAGCTGCATCATTAACTCACAGCTGTTGAACTCAATCCCTGACTAATGAAGGCCAACATATCATAGGCCTTCTTAACCACTCTAACAAACTGCGTGGCAACTTTGAAGTTAAACCGGTACAGAACTTGCCCAGTAAGTGGTGAGGCCTGGGGACTGTTGGAGAACAAAAAGATGGAAGGGTACAAGTACAGCAGTGACAACACGGTAGACAGGGTGGAGGAGGTGTTTGTCTTCATCAGCCAGGGCATTGTGTACAGGGCAGAGACGCCGTTACCCTGCCCAGGGTGGTGGTGAGGCCACATGGTGAATTGTCCTCTGTTCTGGTCACCCAGCCAGAGGAAAGACATCATTCAGCTAGAAAGATTTACGAGATTGATGGCCTTGAATAGAGGCTGGATAGGCTGGGTCTTTTCTCCCCGCATCTGAGGAGGCTGACAGGGAACCTGACAAAGGTTTATAAAATCATAGTTTTTTCCCAGAGGCACACATTTGAGGTGATAGTGGAAAGATTGATTTGGGTCATCTTTTTCACACAGACGTTGATGGTGTATGGCATGAGCCAGTGACAGTTGTAACATTTAAGACAGGTATATGGATTGGAAAGGTTGAGGATGATAGGGTCCAAACACAGACAAATGGGACAAACTCAGGGAGATGACCTGGAGGCATGGATTGTGTTGGTTTACAGGAGCTATCTCTGTGCTGGATGGCGAGAGGGAAAAATCGGTGACAAGGGGAGTTTAGGTCCTATTGTTCACTGACGGGGGTGGGGGGAGAGTGTGGGTCTCATCGTTCACCAAACGGGGGGGTGGGGAGAGTGTGGGTCTCATCGTTCACTGATGGGGGGGGAGTGTAGGTCTCGTTCACTGATGGAGGACTTTGGGCTTGGTCATTCACTGACGGGGGGAGTGTGGGTCCCATTGCTCACGAACGGGGGGGGGGAGTGTGGGTCCTGTCGTTCACTGACGGGGTGAGTGTGGGTCCTGCCGTTCACTGACAGGGTGAGTGTGGGTCCTGTCGTTCACTGACGGGTGGAGTGTGGGTCCTGTCATTCAGTGACAGGGGTGGGGGAATGTGGGTCCCATCGTTGAGTGACGGGGGGAGTGTGAATCCTGTTGTTCACTGATGGAGGACTTTGGGCTTGGTCATTCACTGAGGGGGGGAGTGTGGGTCCCATTGTTCACGAATGGGGGTGGGGAGTGTGGGTCCTGTCATTCAGTGACAGGGGTGGGGGAGTGTGGGTCCCAGTGTGAATCCTGTTGTTCAGTGATAAAGGGGGAGTGTGGGTTCCTCTCTCTGACGGGGGAGTGTGGGGCCCTCTCAGTGATGGGCTGAGTGGGGGTTCCCCTTCGTGACGGGGTGAGGGTGCTGCCCCTCTCTACGTCTGCTCTTGGCAGCAGGCTGATTTGTAAAGCAGAGTCTCCTCAACAGGATGTGTAAAATGCGTTTCTTCTGATCTCCACATCCATTATCATCTCATTACATTAGTTTCACTGTTACTTTTGTGCAACGGCCTGTACACAGCCAAGTAATGGGAAACTGCAAAAACAATTTGAGCATCAATCAGGGCAGTGCGAGAAGTGATTTGCCATGATCATTTATTTCAAGGGTGGGAGAACGTTAACTGCTGCCAGAAGTTTGGGGGAAATATGACAGAGGTGTCAGAGCGCTGATTCCTTGCTCCCATCACTGGTGTATAGGGGCTGACAGACAGCTAAGAGAGGCCGCATCGCTCACGCTGATTGGCAGCTTCATTAATTGGTCCTTAGGACAGGGCACACCACAAACAGCAGGTCCCATGAAGGAAACCCCTGGTCTGGTGCAGTGTTCCATCCCCCTGCCCCTCAATGGGGAAGGGAGAGACAAAATGCCTAGGACCCCCGGTGTCAGGCCAGTGGAGAGCGGGGACCACACATTGACGAGGACCTCCTCTCTTTCACCTCCACGGATAGCCCCGTGTGAAGCTGGGCTCCTTGCCGCGTCTTTCTTCCTCAGCACTCAGGTGCAGTTCAGGCTGGGAGGGAAATCCCGACCAGTGATGCTGATGTCAGCTGGCCAATTGGCTTAGGCAGGGCAGGGGCTGAACATGTGGTGGTAACATGTACCTCAGATCATCCGTCCTCTGCCTCCACCTAGCCTGGGACCTTTCACAGACACGGGAATCCACAGGGGCTGGAACCTTGACTAGCAGCTCTGGGCAGAAAGGAACATCTGTGGAGGCATAAGGTATGAGTTGGGAGCTGCACTGGGGGGGGTTGAGTGGAAGAAGAAAGATTGTCAATGTCCAATAGTACAGGCGTGAAAAGGTTAGGGGGTGGGGGAGAGACCAGGGGGAAGTAGGTGGGGAGGGCAGGGGCCATGGACAGGAGGATCCTGCTGGGGTTTACCCTGTCAGGATGGATACATAGGGGTGGGTAAGTTGAGGAGATCATCGGCCCCGAAGGCCCTGTTGTACGGACCCCCCAATAGCCAAGAGTCCCACAGGGCTGGGCTGCAAGGAGACGGGAGAATCCCACAGCCAGTCCCTGCACTGAACTGTGTAACTCAGAGAGGACAAATAAACTAAGCTGGGGGACAAATGGGAAGGGTGTTCTGCAAAGGGTAATGAGCCCCTCTCCTTGGCTGGTTCAGAGGGAGTACACAAGGCCAGGGTCCATCATTAACTATCTGGTGGAGACTGGGCAGTGAAGATGGGTTATAACAAAACACTCATTGCCCAGAACGCAGACAGTCCGTGTAACTATCGGAGCTCGTCACGGAGAATCATTTCAGGTCGTTTTTTGAAAGTTGGTTGGGAGCGAGAACAAATTGCCATCAGTTTATCTCATTTAGCAGGTAATCATAGTCCGAGAACGCAGTCTGAAATTGAATTTTAGCTGTTTTGAAGTGTCATAAATCAAAGGGTGCCTGTTGCGTCTTCCATAGGCAGCGTCTTGAAGGAGAAGTGGCAGAAACAGACCTCTCCACTCTAATCCGCTCACCATCTCTGACAGACCACGCAGAGATAATGAACTTCTCATGTGCTTAAGAATGATGCAGGATGCACAGAGATTTTACTGACAGCTCTTAATACGTTTCTCAGCAGCTTCCAGAGTGATGAGCTTTGTCTTAGTTATTTCCTCCTCTTTAAACCCACAGCAGAATTGATGGCCAGGGAAGATTCTGTTCTGGGGCAGTGTTTCTGATTAATGCTTGGTGCCAGTGTATGTCTCAAAACCTTGGTGTAAATTTCTAAATTCCAAATAACATGAGTTGCATCTTTTATACGAGCTGTGTGCGAGATCACCGGGTCTGGAGCCATGTGGACATGCTGATCACACCCTATATGGATCAACTGAGACAGGGGCGAGTAACTGCTTCCCTTCCTTGTCTCCTGGGGGATAGAAACCCAGCCTGTCCAACTTCTCCTGAATACTCATGCCCTCCTTGAACTCTCACTGAGGAAGATTCAGGCCTGAAATGCCATGTATCTTTGTCTCCTCTGGATGCTATGAGACCTGTTGAGTTCCTCTAGAATTTCTGTGCTTTTACTCCAACCACAGTGTATGCAGACTTTCGTGTTTCACACAAGCCCTCCATCCCAGCAACATCCAATGAAACTCCTCTACACCCCTTCAGGTGGAGCATATGGAACAGCACAGCACAATATAGGTCGGCCCACAATGTGGTGCAAACATATATAAACCTACTCCACAAAAAGCTACCCCGTCCCTCCCTCACACCCTCTTTCTTATATTCATGTGCATATCTAAGTCACTTTTGAATGACCCTATTGTACCAGCCAAAGTTTTATATCGACGTGCTATGGCCTCCTTACTTTTATACTCAATGTCCTGCGCAGTGAGGCCGAGCAGACCACACACCTTGTTTACCACCTTCTCTGCTTGCACTTTCAATGAGCTGTGGACCTGGTCCTCCAGATCCCTCTGCATATCAAGACTCTATAGAGTCCTGCCATTAATGATCTGGATGATAATGTGGTAAATTGGATCAACAGGTTTGCAGATGACACAAAGATTGGAGACGTTGTGAACAGCGAGGAAGCTTTTCAAAGCTTGCAGAGGGATCTGACCAGATGGAAAAATGGGCTGTAAAATGGCAGATGGAATTTAATGCAGACAAGTGTGAGGTGTTGCATTTTGGAAGGACAAACCAAGAAAGGACGTACACGGTAAATGGTCGGGCACTGAGGAGTGGGGTAGAACCGAGGGATCTGGGAATACAGATACATATTTCCCTGAAAGTGTTGTCACAGGTGGACAGGGTTGTGGGAGAACTTTTGGCACATTGGCCTTCATAAATCAAAGTACAGATAGACCCTGACATGATATTTTGAAGTTACAAAGGTCAGGATTCGTACTTTCAATTTCGAGCTCCGATGTTTATCCGCATATTAACTCAGAACACCCCCATTACCTGCTCATCTGAGCTCCTGATGCCCCGGCTGCCTGCATATCCAAGCTCCTGACCTCCTGACCGGCTGGTCATACTAACTCCTGACACCCCAGCCCAGGGTTGGTGCTAAGGGGGCCATCTGCAGTTTTGCCCCAAAACAAGGTGCTGTGCCCCCTCAAAAGTCATGGCCATCCCTGGCCATCAGAACCGCTTCCACTACCCCCCATGTCACTAACGTCTACAGTGTCTTGATTGATGCACGATAGCAACAGGTATGCTCCTGGTGGAACATTCCCACCATTGACAGATCAGTCCCTGCTCCCCCAACTCACTAATGCCCATCACTAACATACATTCTGGCACTGACCATGTCCCAGCCAGCCATGCATACTCACCCCTGATGCCCCGTCCACGCATACTCACACCCGACGCCCCGTCTGCACATTCTCACTCCTGACTCCCCGTCCGCACATTCTCACTCCCGACGCCCCACCCGTGCATGCTCACGCCCGATGCCCTGCCCACGTATGCTCAGCCCTGACACCCCGGCCACCCACGCATACTCCCAATGCCCTGGCCGCCTGCGCGTACTAAGTCCAGACACCCTAGTCAGCATGCATCAGAGTTCCCGAAGCCCAGGTTGGCCGCGCATACTTATCCCTGATGCCTCGGTCTGTCCCTTTAGCTTCTCCATCATCCATCCAGCGATTAATTTTAGTACAATGCTTCAAACATTCTTCAAGCCTAGTGTGATTTCAGCTGTGTACATTGCAGTAATGTTTTTTTTTAGTGTAAATGACTTTTGAATAAAGGTTTTCAGCATTTAAATAAAAAAATGTAAAAACAGTAAAAGTGCAGGGTGTTGTTTAAACTTGTGTTGCGAGTCCCAGAACTGAACCCCATCGTTAGTCGGGATCTACCTGTGTTGAGTACAGGAGTTAGGATATTATGTTAAAATTGTACAAGACATTGGTGAGGCCAAATTTGGAGGATTGTGTGCAGTTTTGGTCACCAAATTACAGGAAAGATAAGAGTGGAGAGAAGATTTACCAGGATGTTGCCCGGACTTCAGGAACTGAGTTACAGGGAAAAGTTAAACAGGTTAGGACTTTATTCCCTGGAGCAGAGAAGAATGAGGGGAGATTTGATAGAGGTATTTAAAATTGGGGGGGAGACAGAGAAAAATGCAGATTGGCTTTTTCCACTGAGGGTGGGTCAAATGCAAACCGGAGGACATGGGTTAAGGGTGAAGGGGGAAATTCTTCGCACAGAAAGTGGTGGAGGATGTGCAATGAGCTGCTAGCTGAAGTAATGAATTTGGGCTCAATTTTGACATTTAAGAAAAATGTGGACATCCATGGATGGGAGGGGTTTGGAGGGATGTGGAGCGGGTCAGTGGGACCAGGCAGAATAACAGTTCAGCATCAACTTTTTCTGTGCTGTAGTATTCTGTGGTTCTATCTGTATACATTCTCCTTACATTTGACCTCCTAAAACATCCCTGTTCTATTTCCCGCACATCTATCCCTGTGCCCTCAAGACACAAGAAGGACAGGTTCCCCTTGTCTTCACCTACTACCCCACCAGCATTCACATCCAACATATTATCCTCTGCAGTTTTCACCACCTAAAACATGATCCTACTTCCAGACATCCTTCTCCTCCCCTTTCCACCTTCTGCAGGGACTGCTTGTTCTGTGACTTCCTTGTCCACTCCTCCCTCTCCACTTTTCGCCCCCCGTGGTACCTACTCCTGTGACTCCAGGAAATACTAAACTTGCACCCACACCTCTTCCCTCACCACCTTTTGAAGCCCCAAATAGTCTTCCCAAGTCAAGCATCGCTTCACTTGTGAATCTGCAGTGGTCATCTACTGCATCTGGTCCTCCTGTTACATCAGAGAGACTGGACGCAGACTTGGAGATCATTCAGTTGAGAACCTTTGCTGCAATAAGGGGGTCCTCCCAGTGGCCACCCATTTTAATTCCACACCCCATTCCCACACCAGAATGTCTGCCAAACACTACCAGACCAAGGTCACCCAAAAATTGGAGGAATAACACTTAATGTTCCATCTAGGCACTCTCCAAAAAGACAGCTTTAACATCAACATCGAAGTTTCTGTTAGGTCTCTCCCTGTTCTCCCTCCCTTCCCCTCCCCTCTGTCTCCTTTCCTCCAGTTCCCCACCCTTTCTCTCTCCATTCACAAAGCCATCTCCCCCCCCCACTATTAGCAGCTGTTTTCCCTTCTGCCCTCCCACCCTTGCCCAGCTAAGACCTCTTGCCTGTTGGCCTGTGTTCTCCCCCTCGCATCATTTTATTCAGGCGCCTGCCTTTTCCTACTGAAACCCTAACAAAGGGCTGAATCATTGGTATGTATCTTTGATTTTGTTGGATGCCGATCTCATTGTGTTTTTATTACAATCACAGTGTCCTACAGACTCTAGTGTTTCACTAAGTACCTTTGATTCCACGAACACTGTAAGACCTGCTGAGTTTCTGCAGACCCTTCGTGAATGAATCGCTTCCTACTTAACTGGATTAACCTCCGTTGCTCTTTCTCTGCCAATGTCTGTAACTGTTCTAATCCTCTTGTGTTCTTCAATAACCTTCTACACTGTCCACAACGCCACCAAAATCTGTATTATTATTATACACCAACTGTTGGTCCCAACAATGATCCCTGCAAAGCGCACTGTTCACAGGCCTCCAGCCTGAATAACATCCTTCCAATACTACCCTCTGTCTCCTACCAGCCGGACGATTCCATATCCCAACTATCAACTCATCATGAACCCCATGCATCCACACCTGGATCAGCCTCCACCACCTGCAGGTTCCCCTGCAAGTCCCACTCCTTCCTGATGGGGAAATGCATCCTTTCCTCATCATTGCTCCCCGAACCCCATTGGAACCCCTTTACCAGAAGGGCTGAGGTGGTGGTTCAAACAGGCAGCTCCCCCACCCTGCCACACCATTCTCAAGGATGACAAGGTGGGAGAGTAAATGTTGCCCTTACCAGGGATGTCCAGATTCATTCCCTGATGTCCAACTTTGCTTTATAGACTACAAGGGGTCTGCACGGTGTAAATCTCAGCCATGTGATGAGAGCAGAAGAGGGTCTCCCTCCAGAGAAGCTGGCACTGGTAAACTCCTTTCCAAAGTAAGCTCACGAAGAGGACATGCACTGCTGTTCCCTCATCAACCACTTGCGCCACCTCCTTGTGTCCTGGCTGAGAGAGGACAGCTTTGGAGCCATGGGTCTAAACTCTTGTCAATTGTTGTTGGAGGTAGAAAGAAAGCTGAGGTGGGCAGTGGTGGGTGGTGGGGGGGGGGGGGAGGTGAATCAGAGCTAAGTGAGGACATGGGGGTGAGCAGAAATGTTCTTGACCTTGTCACAGTACCAGAACAGCTGGCAGACGGTGGGTCCTTGTAGCCCTCTCCTATGGTGAACCTTTGTGGAAGGACAGGCTGTTGGAAACGCTGGACCGAGGAGCAGGGCCTGCCTTTCCCTTCATTGCCTTTAATCAGGCTGCACACGCTAAATGTTTTGACAAATTGTGTTGAATCTGTGTTTGTAATGAGACCCTGCTCCTGCCAGCAGCTGCAGAGATTTCTTTTCCTTCAGGGCATTCTTTAAATAAATGGCAGCTGTGAAATGATAATGGCACAATCTTGATGAGGTATGTTTCCGGAATTGTTTTACATCCTCTGTCGCTGTTCCCTCTTGTTCCAGCCTCTTTGGCCAAGGAACTCCAATTAGAGTGGGCGAATTGACATTCTTCAGACTGACTGCAGTTGGTTTGAATTGGGTCAGAATAAAATGGGAAACGCTTGGTTGGTCAGTCAGCATCTGCAGGGAAAGAAGCAGTTCACCTTTCAGTCCCCAATCTTTCTTCAGGAGAAATTGGAGAGAGGTGAAAGCCACAGCACAATCCCATCCTCCTGCCGGGATTGACCAGGAGGTTAACAAACTGTATTGAAGTATTCTAAGACATTACTACGGGCATCAAGTTAATGTAGCAGTTAGTGCATTTACTGTTACAGCATTAGTGATCAGGACTTGGGTTCAAATCCCGCACTGTCTGGAAGGAGTTGGTACATTCGCCCTGTGTCTGCGAGGGTATCCCCTGGGTCTCCTCCCACCCTTCAAAATGACCCTGTAATTGGACGGCATGGGCTCAAGGTCTGAAATGGCTTGTTACTGTGCTGTGTCTAAATTTAAATTTAAAATGTAAAAAAATACCCTGGAACTGGTTTCACAGGAGCTGGCGTTGGGATTCACCAGTTCCATCTTCTGAGCAGCTGGGTTTGAAAGGGTGATGCAGGGTTGAGAGTGGGAACACTCCTGGGAGCAGCATTGAGGCAGAAGTGACCTGACGAAAATAGAAAGTTGTATGCTAGCTCATTTGTTAGTTCCACAAGGAAAGGCAAGGGTGGGCCCAGTTTAGTTTTTAGTGTAGAGAGGCAGCACGGTAACAGGCCCTCCAGCCCCACAGGCCCTGCAGCCCCACAGGCCCGTGCCACCTAAATATCCCCATGGGATTTAGGAAACTGGCCATAAATCAGTCCTAGTTGAACCCAGTGGTGCTGTTACATCTCCTGATCGTGATGCAGAGTTTCTTGTTCAGGAACCCTGTTTCTACAGCATTTCTGTGTATTAAACTACAATATCAGCATTTGCAGACTTACTTGTTTAACGTCTTCTGAGACATTTTTTGAAGCATTCTTAGTTCCAAGTGAAGGCACACTTCACTTGTGAATGTACAGGTCTCGTCTACTGCATCCACAGCTCCCGTTGTGATCTGAAGAGATTGGACGTAGACTGGGAGCTCGTTTCACTCTGATCTACCGGCCAATCTTTTCAATTCCCTCCCATGCTGACATGTCTGTCCATGGTCTCAGACATTGCCAAACTGTGGTCCCCCACGACACCTAATATTCCATTTGGGCACTCTTCAATCAAACGGCATTAACATCAACTTCTCCGGTTTCCATTAGATCTCTCCCCATCTCTTTCCCCATCCCTCCCTCTCCTTTCCTCCAGCTCGCCACCCATTCAGAGACCCATTCCCCCCTTACTTCTCAGCTTTTGTTCTGCCCTCACACCCAGGTCCAGCTATGACTTCTTGCTTGTTAGCCTGTGCTCCTCCCCCTGCCTCTTCCCCCCCCCCCCCCCCCCCCCCCATTATTCAGGAGCCAGGAGCCTGCCTGTTTCCTGCTCCTCCCTTGACAAAGGGCTCAGGCCCAAAACGTGGGTGATGTATCTTTGCTTTGCTATGAACACTGTCTGAGTTTCTCCAGCATGTTTTGTTCTTCTATAATCATGGCTTCTGCAGATGTTGTTGCTCACTGCCATTTTTTGTTTGTATCTGTTCTGGGCAATTTGGTGTCTCGAGAGGTAGACCAGTATTCCCCTTCTGGCTGGGATGGTCTTTAGAAGACCTTCAATAAGAGGCCACACACAAAGGCAATAAGAAACAAAAATTTGAGCAAGTGGATTGAGGCTAGATTGAAGGTTTGTGAATAGTTGGGATAAATGAATCCTCTTTTAGTTGGGAGTCTGTGACCAATAATCACAGCTCATGCCCAGCGTGACATCGTCCAGGAGATAAATGGTGGAATAAAAATGGAATTGCATGGGATACTGTATGTAAAAGGCAAGAGACTGAAAGGATTGGCATTGAGAGGGATCCAGCCATACTGTACTTGGACCTCAATCTCTGCAAGTTTACATGTAAGAAAAACCACATCTGGCTTTTGTTACCAGGTGATCTGACACTGGAGTCAAGATGCAGCACTGCTGAGACTAGTCTGGTCTCCTCACTAAGGAAAGATTTATCAGATTGGTTCTGGGAACCCAGTTTGCCATCCTGAGGTGAGATGAAGCAGGTGGCTTTGCTCACTCTTGTAATTAGCAGAACTGATTTCATTGAATGATCCTTGATAGACACAATGGGGAGTGATTGATTCTTCTGGTTAGGATGTCCAGAACCAGAGACCCACTATCAAAGTAACCAGGACTCCTATCAAAGTAACCAGGACTCCTATCAAAGTAACCAGGACCCCCTGTCGCAGTAACCAGGACCGCCTGTCGCAGTAACCAGGACCCCCTGTCGCAGTAACCAGGACCCCTGTCGCAGTCACCAGAACACCCTGTCGCAGTAACCAGGACCCCCTGTCGCAGTAACCAGGACCCTTGTCAAAGTAACCAGGACCCTTGTCAAAGTAACCAGGACCCCCTGTCGCAGTAACCAAGAACCCCTGTTGAAGTAACCAGGACCCCCGTCGCAGTAACCAGGACCCCCTGTCTCAGTAACCAGGACCCCCTATTGCAGTAACCAAGACCCTCTGTTGCAATAACCAAGACCCCCTGTCGGAAGTAACCAGGACCCCCTGTCGCAGTAACCAGGACCCCCTGTCACAGTAACCAAGACCCCCTGTCGAAGTAACCAGGAACCCCTGCCAAAAGTAAGCAAGACCCCCTGTCGCAGTAACCAGGACCCCCCTGTTGCAGTAACCAAGACCCTTGTCAAAGTAACCAGGACCCCTGTCGCAGTAACCAAGACCCCCTATCGAAGTAACCAAGACTCCCTGTCCAAGTAACTAGGAGTCCCTGTTGAAGTAACCAGGAGCCCATGTCAAAGTAACTAGGACTCCATCAAAGTAACCTGGAGCCCCTGTCGAAGAAACAAGACTCCCTGTCCAAGTAACCAAGACTCCCTGTTGAAGTAACCAGGAGTCCCTTTCTGCTTGGACCTGGGGGAGTTGGTGGTTTACTTGCTTAGTGGCTTTTTGTCACAGGGCTAGCACATGTAACTGTGCCAAATGGTTATCTCCTGTGCTGTACAACCCTCTTTTGTCTTTAGATGACATTAATATGGACTGAGGAATAGTTAAAATCTAATATTCAGACAGTTGGATAACTCTGGCATTTTAACCCTGAATATTAACATTTGGTGCAGTGCAGTGAAGGAACACCACAGGCTTCTCCTGCTATCAGTCACCCGTAGGCTCACATGAGACATTTATAAACTGGTGGTATTGTTACAGGGGCTGATTAACAGAGCTGCTGGTTAACCTAGTCAAAGGGATCTTCAAGTTGACCTGGTTCAAGGGCTCTGTGAGTTAACCTGGTTAAAGGGAACTGCTGTTTAACCTAGGTGAGATAGGGCAGACCTTGACTTGTTCTGTACAAGGCTACATTTAGCCAACAACCTTTTCCACTTCTCATTCTCTTGCTCTCCTCTTGCTGGCACTTTCCCCCAGGCCTGTATCTCCATAATGGCTGAGGTCTGATTGCACTAATACAGGTTAGGAATATTGGGTGTAATGATCTGCAAAATGAGGAGGCTGTTCGCTGACATTTACAGATGGTGGTTGCTTTGTTTGTGATTGCAGCACCTCTGCGATTTAGTCTTCTCTTAGTCCCGCTACACCTCCCTGTCATCATCGACAGCACTCACAGCCTCATGGCAGAACCGTGAGCCTTGCCACTCCTGTTGCTGGAGGGGTATTTGAGGACAGTGCTGGTCTAGAGTGGCTGTTGCTGGACCTGCCTGTCTGGTGGGGTGTTGGTGCCAGCACTCTGCAGCCGACGTGAGAGACGCCTCTTCAGTGGAGCCCTGGATTTCAGCATGGGTTCTGTACACTGTGTGTATCACACTTGTGACTGTTTCTGTTCTAACTGAAGCAGCTCTGGTACAGCAGTGACACCATCTGGTACACAGAAAAGAGCACAAGGGGTTTGTCCAAGGATACTTCAGAAACCTTCCCCACATCCCCAATCCAAACACGTCCGTCTCATCTTACCTGAAATCTCCCTCCCTCCACCAAATGCCCAACCCCACCTTCTCCATTCTCTTCTCCAATTTCTACCCATCCCCACCCCCTTTGGAAAGTTAACAAACTGTGATTGTTTATTGCTGGGAAATAGAGTAGAAAAATTGGGAGGTTTAGCTAATTATGTGAGGTATTGGTGAGATCACATTTGGAGTACTGTGCCCAGTGTAGACCTCCTTGTTTCAGAGGGTTTTAACGTGTGGGAAGCAGTTGAGAGAGGGTTTAACAGATTCTGGCTGGATTGGCCAGACTGTCTCATGAACAAAGTGAGGCCAACTCGAGTTGTACCTGCTGGAGTTTAGAAAGTGAGAGGGGTTGAAGGCACTGAAGCAGCCGTATATTACGGATGTTTCTCCTTGGGGAAATCCAGCATTCGGCCACCTTTCTCTCCCTGTTCATGAGTTGTTGGCATTCTGTTCCAGAAACGCAGAAGTACGTGCATTGTTGAAGATACAGACTGCAGATTTTGGTATGTGGAGCAAGACACAGTGTGCTGGAGGAGGAACTCCACAGCTGAGGAGCATGAGTACTGCTGGAGGGTTTGAGCACCAGTTCCGATCAGATAGGTTCTGGATAAGCAGGGTGGGGGGGTGGGGGGGAGGTGTGGGTGAAAGGTTACTGGGGTAAACAATGCAGAGTTGAATGGAATTGTTTAGACACCTGCACCAAGACAGTAACAAAGAAGGAAGTCTGCAAACACCATGGGTGAAGTAAAAACAGAAACTATATACCTTGAAGAAGGGCTCAAGCCTGAAACGTTGGATATATATTTTTATCTTTGCTACGTAAAGGACACTGTTTGACCTGCTGAGTTTCTCCAGCATTGTGTTTTTATAAAAACGTCATTTTGTTACGTACTCCCCAGCAGGTTAACCCAATACTACACCAAGTGCTAAATAAAACAAAAGGGCAAAGTTTTGCGGAGAAAAAGTTTAGTTAAAACAGTGGGCAGGAAGCATCTGTTCAAGAGTCTGATAGTAGTAGGGAGACTCTGGCGTTGAACCTGTTGATGCATGGTTGCAAATTGCCAGGATGAAGGAGAAGGGAATGTGATAGGTGGGAAGGGTCCTTTAATGTGTCCGGTGCTTTCCCACAGCAGTCAGTGCCACGGTGTGTGTGACGGTGCATGTGATGGTGTGTGTCACGGTGAGTGTGACGGTGCGTGTCACGGTGTGAGTCATTGCGATGATCTGAGCTGGGTTCACAGCAGATTTTTGTAGTCTTGGGCAAAATATTGAATGTAGACCATGTACAGAACAGCACAGGAACAGACCCTTTGGCCTACATGTCTGTGCTGAACATGAAATCAGACAAAAACACTGCTGCTTGCACTGGACAGATATCCCTCCATCACTACTATTGTATCTGCTTCCACCACTACCACTGGTAGCCTATTCCAACCATCCGCTGCTCGCTGAGTAAAATATTTACTCCGCATATTTCCCTTAAAACTTTTTCCCTCACCTTAAACGCATGTCCTCCAGTGAGTGATGCTTTTACCCTGGGGACAAGATTGTGACTGTCCACCCCATCAAAGCCTCATGATTTTATACACCTCTGTCAGGTCTCCCCTCATCCTCCAATGTTCCAGAGAAAACAACCCAGGTTTGTCCAATCTTTCCTATAACCCTGACTCTAAACCAGGCCACATCCTGGTCAAACCCTTTTCAAAATCAAGTTTATTATCATCTAACTGTTCTCATCCAGCTCGACGAAACAGCGTTTCTCTCAACCACGGTGCACACACACGTGCGCACACAAACACATGCACAATGCAGCAGGTAATAATTACATAGAGACATAAAGATATAATTTAATTTAAATATTTTGGGATGATTTACTGGGTTACAGGATACTGTTCATCAGTCTCACAGATTGTGGGAAGAAGCTCTTCCTCAGCCTGGCAGTCCTGGTTTTGTTGCTTCCGTAACTCCTTCCTAATTTTGATGCTTTTCCACCCTTTCCAAAGCCCCCACATCTTTCCTGTGATGGGGTGACAGGAACTGCATATAATATTCCATGTGCAGCCTCAGTGCAGCTTTACACCACTGCAACATGACTTCCTAGGTTCATACTCACTGTCCCACCCAGTGAGGCCAAGCATTCCCCGTGCCTTCTTTATCACCCTGTCTACCTGTGTGGCCATTTTCAATGAGGTGTGAACCTGGACCCCAGATCCACACATCAATACATTTGAGAGCCTGGTCATTAACTGTACGTGTTCCCCTTAAATCCCACATTCCCCACTTGTCCGGATTAAAGTCCATCTGCCATTTCTCTGCTCATCTCTGGCTGATCGATATCCTGTTATTTTTTTTGATGACCCCCCTACACTCTCCTCACGTCCTGTGGGGAAGCTGCAGCCCATCAGGGCACAGACACCATAGTGTTGAGCAAGTACAACACTGTTGGCATATGCTGTTCCTGTGAAGAGTTTGAATGGCTGCCTGATCTTTAGGGTGGACACACAGTATTGAATACAGAAATGGGGTGGGGTTTGGGGTTGAATACAGCGAGTGGGTGTGCGGTTGAACAGAGTGAGGGGGGTTTGGGGTTGAATGCAGCGAGGGAGTTTGGGGTTGAGCACAGTGAGGGGGGTTGGGGTTGAATACAGCGAGGGGGTTTGGGGTTGAGCACAGTGAGGGGGGTTGGGGTTGAACACAGTGAGGGGGGTTTGGGGTTGAATACAGTGAGGGGGGGTTTGGGGTTGAATACAGCGAGTGGGTGTTCGGGTTGAACACAGTGAGGGGGGGTTTTGGGGTTGAATACAGTGAGTGGGTGTTGGGGTTGAACACAGTGGGGGGGGGGTTGGGGTTGAATACAGTGAGGGGGGTTGGGGTTGAATACAGCGAGGGGGTGTTGGAGTTGAATACAGCGAGGGGGGGTTGGGGTTGTATACAGTGAGGGGGGGTTTGAGATTGAATGCAGTGAGGGGGGGTTGGGGTTGAATACAGTGAGGGGGTGTTGGGGTTGAACACAGTGAGGGGGGTTTGGGGTTGAATACAGTGAGTGGGTGTTGGGGTTGAACACAGTGAGGTGGGGTTTGGGGTTGAATACAGTGAGGGGGGGTTGGGGTTGAACACAGTGAGGGGGGGATTTGGGGTTGAATACAGCGAGTGGGTGTTGGGGTTGAACACAGTGAGGGGGGTTTGGGGTTGAATACAGCAAGTGGGTGTTGGGGTTGAACACAGTGAGGTGGGGTTTGGGGTTGAATACAGCGAGTGGGTGTTGGGGTTGAGCACAGTGAGGTGGGGTTTGGGGTTGAATACAGCAAGGGGGGTTGGGGTTGAATATAGAGAGGGGGGTTTGAGATTGAACGTGGGGGAATTAAACATTGAATACAGAGGAGGGGGGGTGTGTTTGGGGCATTGCCTATTCCCACTGAAGGGAACGATCTGGTCATGATCCCTGGGATGAAGGTCGCCTCAGTACATTAATTGGCACAGCCTCCCCACAGTACATACTGGTGTGTTGTGGGAGCGAGAGTTCTGTGTGCCATGACGGGGATGTGGATGGAAGTTTGGGGTGCTGACGGGGATTTCTGAGGTGTTTGCCGTCGATACTGAACCCCAGCACAGGACCAGCTACTGATGGGCCAGCATCGAATGGCCTCTGGCCCCATCAGCTCCCACTGCATTGTTTAATTTCTTCCCCAATGCCGTTTGTTAATTAATGGAAAATCGTATTTGCCCTCTTACTGCGGTGATGCTGGTATTGGATTTAAATTGCATCTCTTCATCCATGCAACACTCTACTGCCTTCCTTAATTTACCTCTAATTTGAAAGCATTTGTTGCTGGCATCATGTTTGAGATGGGGTCGGGGTTAACATGCATTTACAAGATGCAGTTTTCCTCATTCACTTTCAATGGTGTCAGGCTTTTAAAAACCTATTAGAGATGACGAGAGGAGGTGCTCAATGGGATAGTTTCCTCTCCTTCCCCTAATTACTCGGGCACACAGTGCTGTGGGTGAGTTTCTCTGAGGATCTGCTCATTCCCTCTCCTTCATGTCTACAGAGCTGGGCTCATTCGAGGAGTGTGCATTAGTGCAGCAGGAAGAGAGCTGCCAGAGGGCTGTGTGGTCATCAGGGCCGTTGGATTCACTCCACTCTGAAACACGATGCTCAGGGTGGCTGTGGATGTACCAGCAGTGTGAGGAGTGCATCTCCTCTCCCACCCCTCCCCCACCCCCTCACCACTCCCACCCCTCCCCCACCGCCACTTACCACAACCCCTCACCACTCCCACCCCCTCCCCCACCCCCCTCTCCCCTACTCTCCCCCTCACTACTCCCACCCCCCTCCCCCACCCACCTCTCCCCTACTCTCCTCCTCACCACTCCCACCCCCTCACCCCTACTCTCTCCCTCACCACTCCCCCTCACCACTCCCTCCCCCTCACCACTCCCCCCACCCCCTCATCCCTACTCTCCCCCTCACCACTCCCTCCCCCTCACCCCTACTCTCCCCCTCACCACTACTCTCCCCTCACCACTCCCCCCACCCCCTCACCCCTACTTTTCCCCTCACCATTCCCACCCCTCACTGCTATTCTTCCCCTCTTTACCACTCCCTGTGATATCCTCTCCCCTTCACTGCTCATCTCCCCTTCTACACTGCTCCCTATGACCCTCATCCTGTCTGCCCTGCACCCTGGGCTGGAGGTGAGGGAAGGATCTGGTCCAGGAGGAGACCCACACCCTGGACCTGGGGGAGATGGAGGGGTTTGGCCCAGGAGGAGACTCCACCCTGGGCCTGGGGGAGATGGAGGGGTTTGGCCCAGGAGGAGACTCCACCCTGGGCCTGGGGGAGATGGAGGGGTTTGGCCCAGGAGGAGACTCCACCCTGGGCCTGGGGGAGATGGAGGGGTTTGGCCCAGGAGGAGACTCCACCCTGGGCCTGGGGGAGATGGAGGGGTTTGGCCCAGGAGGAGACTCCACCCTGGGCCTGGGGGAGATGGAGGGGTTTGGCCCAGGAGGAGACTCCACCCTGGGCCTGGGGGAGATGGAGGGGTTTGGCCCAGGAGGAGACTCCACCCTGGGCCTGGGGGAGATGGAGGGGTTTGGCCCAGGAGGAGACTCCACCCTGGGCCTGGGGGAGATGGAGGGGTTTGGCCCAGGAGGAGACTCCACCCTGGGCCTGGGGGAGATGGAGGGGTTTGGCCCAGGAGGAGACTCCACCCTGGGCCTGGGGGAGATGGAGGGGTTTGGCCCAGGAGGAGACTCCACCCTGGGCCTGGGGGAGATGGAGGGGTTTGGCCCAGGAGGAGACTCCACCCTGGGCCTGGGGGAGATGGAGGGGTTTGGCCCAGGAGGAGACTCCACCCTGGGCCTGGGGGAGATGGAGGGGTTTGGCCCAGGAGGAGACTCCACCCTGGGCCTGGGGGAGATGGAGGGGTTTGGCCCAGGAGGAGACTCCACCCTGGGCCTGGGGGAGATGGAGGGGTTTGGCCCAGGAGGAGACTCCACCCTGGGCCTGGGGGAGATGGAGGGGTTTGGCCCAGGTGGAGACTCCACCCTGGGCCTGGGGGAGATGGAGGGGTTTGGCCCAGGAGGAGACTCCACCCTGGGCCTGGGGGAGATGGAGGGGTTTGGCCCAGGAGGAGACTCCACCCTGGGCCTGGGGGAGATGGAGGGGTTTGGCCCAGGAGGAGACTCCACCCTGGGCCTGGGGTGTACAGGCTCAGCCTCGTATACAGGCCTGATGCTAATAAGAGGCACAGAAATGTAATGACAAAAGCCTCCTGCTGTGCTGCTGCTTATTGGCAACTTGTGAAAAGCCATTGAGTTGGCGGCCTGGTTTATCTAGCGTGAGATGAGAGAGCTGCATCTTCTAATCGTGCCCATTAAGGAACAATGGAGCCGCCGTCTTGTTTTTCTCATTATTTCAGGTATTCTAATAAGCACACTGATTGTTGAATGCTGCCTCGGACTGGTTTAGGGAAATAAACGAGTACTCTCACTGCCGAAGGAAAAGCAACGCCAGCCAGTGGTTCCAGACGCGCACCGCTGGTTCCCCACCATGGAACACTGCAGCACACAAACAGGCCCTTCAGCCCTTCTAGCATCACTGATCTTCACACAATCCATAGCCTTCCATACCCCTCCCATCCATGCACCTGTCCAAATGTTAAAATTGAGCCAGCATAGAAAGATAGAAGATAGGAGCAGGAGTAGGTCATTCGGCCTTTCAAGTCTGCTCCGCTATTCAATGAGATCATGGCTAATCTTAAAAGTTTAGTACCCCGTCCCCGCCGTCTCTCCGTAACCCCTAATTCCCTTATACTGAAGAAATACATCTAATTCAATGAACCTGCCTCTACTGCTCTCTGTGGCAATGAATTCCACAGATTCACCACCCTCTGGGTCAAGAAATTCCTCCTCGTCGGTTCTAAATGGTTTGCCTATTACCCTCAAACCATGGCCCCGGGTTCTGGACTCCCCCACCGTTATATGTCTCTATGAGATCCCCTCTCAATCTTCTAAACTCCAGCGAGTACAATCCCAATTTGTGCAATCTTTCCTCATAAGTCATTCCTGCCATTCCAGGTCTCAGCCTGGTGAATCGCCTCTGCACTCCCTCCATTGCAAGAACATCCTTCCTTAGATAAGGTGACCAAAACTGCACACAATACTCCAGGTGGGGTCTCACCAAGGCCCTGTACAGCTGCAGTAAGGTATCCTTGTTCCTAGACTCAAACCCTCTTGATATGAAGGCCAACATACCATTTGCTTTTTGAACCGCCTGCTGTACCTGCATGCTCGCCTTCAGAGACTGATGTACAAGTACCCCTAGGACTCTCTGCACTTCCCCATCTCCCAATCTATTGCCATTCAAATAGTAATCTGCCCTCCGGTTTGTATTACCAAAGTGGATAATCTCACATTGATCCACATTGTAGTGCATTTGCCATGGATCTGCCCAGTCCCCCAATTTATCCAAATCACACTGGAGCTTCAGTGCACACAACCCCTCCTAGCTTAGTGTCATCTGCAAATTTGGAGATATTACATCCAATCCCCTCATCCAGATCATTATTGTAAATTGTGAACAGCTGGGGTCCCAGTACAGATCCCTGTGGCACCCCACTGGTTACCGCCTGCCACTCAGAAAATGAGCCGTTTATCCCAGCTCTCTGTCTTCTATCTGCCAGCCAGTTCTCAATCCACATCAATACCTTGCCCCCAATCCCATGAGCCTTGATTTTGTAAGCCAGTCGTTTATGTGGGACCTTATCGAAGGTCTTTTGGAAATCCAGGTACACCACATCCACTGGCTCTCCCCCATCTATTTTACCTGTCACCATCTCAAAGAATTCCAATCGATTTGTCAAGCACGATTGACCTTTTGTAAATCCATGTTGACTCTGTCCAATCCTTTCTCTGCTAGTCATATGCTCCACTATTACATCCTTAATAATGGATTCCATCATTTTGCCCACTACTGATGTAAGGCTCACCGGCCTATAATTCCCCGCTTTTTCTCAACCCCCCCTTTTTAAATAGTGGGGTAACATTAGCTACCCTCCAATCCATGGGTACTGATCCTGAGTCTATCGAGTTCTGGAAAATAATTCTTAAAGCATCTGCTATCTGAATGTCCACTTCCTTGAGTACCCTAGGATGTAGATTATCAGGCCCTTGGGATTTATCGGCCTTCAATCCCATCAATTTCCCCTAGACCATGTCCTTAGAGATACTGATTTCTTTCAGCTCCTCCCTTGCATTAGTCTCTATGTTTCCCAACATCCTTGGGAGGTTATTTGTATCCTCTCTTGTGAAAACACCATTCACCACTTCAGCTGGAAGCTCGTTCCACACCCCCACCACTCTCTGTGGATGTGGAAGAAGCCGTCCTTGAGCCATTGTGTGCTTGTCTTTAGGCTCCTTTTCCTTTCCCATGATGGTACCAGAGTGAAGAGGGCACGAGCTGTGTGGTAGGGTCTTTGAGGATAGAGGCTGCTTTCTTGACACTACCTCGATGGGGTGAAGTCTAGTGCCTGTGATGTCGCAGGCCGAGTTAACAACCCTCTGGAGTTTATTCTTGTCCTGAGAGTTGACGCTTCCATATCAGGCAGTGATGCAACCAGCCAGAATGTTCTGCATGGTATACCTGTAGAAGATTAAGAGAGTCTTCGGTAACATACCGAATCTCCTCAGACACCTCACAGAGTACAGCCACTGGTGAGCCTTGTTTGTGGTTGCATCAACATGGAGGCTCCAGGACAGATCCTTAGAGATATTGACATCCAGTAATTTGAAGTTCCTGACCCTTTCCTCTACTGAGTCCTCGATGAGGACTGGGTCGTGTTCCCCTGACTTCCTCCTGAAGTGCACAATTATCTCCTTGGTTTTGCTGACGTTGAGCGCAAGATTGTTGTCATTACACCATTCAATGAGGTGAACCATCTCCTTCCTGTACGCTTCCTCATCGCCGTTTGCAATTCTGCCGACAACTGTGGTGTCCTCGGCAAACTTGTAGATGGCCTTGGAATTGTGCCTGGCCGCGCAGTCTCAGATTATTCACAGGTGTGGTGGCAGCAGAAAAGGAACTGTCTTTGTGTCTGATCTCTCATTAGTGAATTTCTGCCTGATGGGAGGGGGACTGTGTGATGGTCTGAACTGGGTTCATTACCCTCTGCAATTTCTGGTGGTCTTGAGCGGAGCAGTGTCCATTCTACACAATGACCCTGACAGGATGCTTTCACCAGTGAGTGTTGTTGAGAGATGCAGGTGACAGGTCAACTCTCCTCAGGTGTCTGAAAAAGTGGGGACGCTGGTCCCCTTTCATGGCCATTTCATTGATGTGGATGGATCAGGTCAACGTGGAGATTCTGGTGAGGGTACAGAGCAGGTTCAATAGGATGTTGCCTGGTTAGTGAGTAGGAGTTATGGGGAGAGGATGGACAAACCTGGGTTGTTTTCTCTGGACTGCCAGAGGCTGAAGGGACACCTGATAGAGTCATGGTTTAGCACAATGCAATTGGGACTGGGGTTCGAATCCCGCGTTGTCTGTCAAGAGTTTGTATGTTCTTCCCATGTCTCCGTGGGTTTTCCCTAGGGGCTCCGGTTTCTTCCCACCCTTCAAAATATACCGAGGGTTTAGGTTAATTGGGTGTAATTGGGCGGCATGGGCATGAGGGCTGAAATGGCCTGTTACCGAGCTGTATGTTTAAATTTTAAAAAAGTTAAACCACGAGAGGCATTGTTAATGTGGACAGTCAGAATCTTTTCCTCGGGGTACAGGTGTGCGTTTAGTGTTGGGATTGGGTGGGGGGGGGTATTTTCTTCAGAGTGGTGGGTAACTGGAACAGATTAGTAAGGGTATGTCTGGAAGCAAGTACAACAGCCACATTTACAAAGCTTGTGGTTAGACACATGAATGGAGGGATATGGGTCATGGGGAGGCAGCAGTGTTTTAATTTAACTTGGCCCTGTGTTCACCACAGATATGTGAACTGAAGGGCCACTTCACAGAGCATTCCTCAACCACGTGGTGGATTTAGGAGGCCTGGCTGAGGGGCACACCATATGTTATTGGGAACAGGTCCCAGCCTGAAGCAGCCACGGGTGTGTGTTCCAAGAGCAGTGGGTGGCCTCTTCTCTGGCCGCCCCTGACCTCTGAGGAAATTATGTACTGCTCTCCGTCTGATGTCCAGACCTTCTCCTACTCCCGGAAATCTGCTGGATTGGGAAAGCTTGCTGTCTCCCTATTTGGCTCGGAAGTTATCTGTCTGAGTTGCTGAGCCATGCAGTATCATCACAGATCAGCTTTTGATGTTTGTCTTGTGTGAAGCAATTGGCCCACAGCTTTTACCGCTTAGGGAATGAGGCATTATGCAAATGAGTATTGTATTTGCATAACCCTAATTAGGTAATTACTAATCTGTTTGCAATGAGATCAAGTATGTGTGAGGATGTATGGTGCGCTACTCTCAGCCTCCCTTTGCCGATCAGATCCTCCGGTGCCAATTTGTTTTTGGGAGAGATCAGGGTGCAAGGGGACTGTGCTCCAACCTCCTGCCTCTCTTGGCCATGGGGCTGGATGGGTGTTCGGGCACAGTGCGCCCTTGTCTGTCTCTGGCACACGGCGTGGAGAGACCTATCGACTGTGAGGCGTGGTCTACTTATTGTAGTGGTCCGTGCGCTGAACATCACACACCACAACCTGGGAGTTCAGTCCGAGGGCTGGGACGTGTGGGTCAGTGTGGTGAAGCCACACTAACCTTGTAGGGACAAGGTTGGAGAGGTGTGCGTGGGGTGGAAAGGAACTGGGAGGTCTGTGGACAGATGGTTTGAGTGAGTGTGAGTATGTGTAATCCACATGCTCCCACTTCCACATCATATCTCCCACACACTTTCAGGCATGTGTTTAGCCCTTGACTGAGCTTGTGTTTAGGCCCTGACAGAGTGTGCGTTTAGGCGCAGACAGGGTTCATATTTTGGCTTGGACTGGGCTTATGTTAGGTTATGCTGTCCATGTTAATGTTCAATGTCTGGTGCAAGGACACTCCCTCTCCCCGAACACCCACATTCTCTGACCTCTCACCACTTAAACCAGGCCTTTCTCATCATTCCACATTGTAAAGCACTGGTGTACAGTTGGGGAGTGTCAGTGCAGGGGGGTGGGGTAGGAGTCGAGGTGTGGATGCAATGGGAGCCTCTGGTAGGCTGTAGCATGTAATCTTATGCTGACCATGGAGGCCACTGCTTTGACTGCTCTCCCTCTTCAACTTACAGATGTGGAAGAAAGCTATGAGTTTGTAATTGTGTCACTGACCGGTCAGATGTGGCACTTTGAGGCCTCGAGTTCTGACGAGAGGGAGTCGTGGGTCTTGGCCATCGAAAGCCAGATTTTCGCCAGCCTTCAGTCGTGTGAAAGCAGTAAAAATAAGGTAGGTGGAGTCAGTATTTTGCCACAGGTCCGCTCGTCAGAAGCAGTGATCAGAAGGGAAAGGCCCTAACAGCCCCGGAACACCTCTCCCCACACGTGCCTTCTGAATGAAATCCCCCAAGGCCATCCTTGACTTCAGCCCTCAACTTGCAATGCAGAGTGAGCAGCTTGATGTTCACACACTGCTCTACAGAATGGTAGAGGTGCTCAGGACTTCCAAGTTCCCCACTGTATTCATACTGAGGGAGACTGGACCCATTCACAGTTAACATAGTGCCAGAATCTGCACCAGAATCTGTGGTCCGCACAGACCTCCTGGTTGAAATACCATCAGACCATAAGACATCGGAGCAGAAATAGGCTATTCAGCCCATCGAGTCTACCCCACCATTTGATCGTGAGTTGATCCATTTCCCCCCTCAGTGCCATTGTCCGGCCTTCTCCCCATAACCTTTGATGCCATGGCTAATCAAGAACCCATCAATCTCTGCCTTAAATACCCTCAATGACTCGGCATCCTCTATTGACGATAGCAACAAATTCTACAGATTCACCCCCTCTGGCTGAAGAAATTCCTCCGTATCGCTGTTCTAAGTGGGTGCCTTTCAATCCTGAAGTTGTGCCCTCTTGTCCTAGACTCTCCCATCATGGGAAACAAACTTTCTCCATCTACTCTGTCCACACCTTTTAACATTCCAAATGCTTCAATGAGATTTTCCCCCCTCCCTCCCCCCCATTCTCCAAAATTCCAACAAGTCCAGGCCAAGAGCTGTTAAACGCTCCTCATACAATAACCCTTTCGTTCCCGGTATCATCTTTGTGAACCTCCTCTGAACCCTCTCCAACGTCAGCACATCCTTTCTTAAATGAGGAGCCCAAAAACTACCCACAATCCTCCACGTGAGGCCTCATCAGGGCCTTATAAACCCCAACATCACATCCCTGAAATGAAAACCAGCATTGCATTTGCCTTCTTCAACACTGACTCAACCTGCAGGTTTACCTTCAGGCTCCTGCACGAGGACTCCCAGGTCCCTTTGTATCTGGGGATTTTCAACCTTCTCTCCATTTAGAAAATAGTCTGCCTGTTTAATTTTTCTATTAAAGTGCATGACTGTACACGTTCTAACATTGTATTTCATTTGCCACTTGTCTGCTCATTCTCTTCATCTCTGCAAGTCCTTTAGCCTTCGTGTTTCCTCAACACCACCTGTTCCTCCACCAACCTTCGTATCATCTGCAAACTTGGCCACAAAGCCACTCTTTCCATCATCCAAATCATTAATATACAACATAAAAAGAAGTGGCCCCAACACTGACCCCTGTGGAAAACCATTAGCAACTGGCAGCTGATCCTAGGGACAAGCTGGGTCTTTATTCCCTGGAGTATAGGATGCTGAGGGGTGATCTTAAAGAGGTTTATAAAATCATGTGAATGATTCTGGAACAAGAGGGAATTGTTTCCAGGTATCCTGAGGGACACCTTCACTTAGAGAGGAGTCCGTGTCTGGAACGAGCTGCCAGAGGAATCTGTGGAAATGGGTGTAGTTACAGCGTCCAGAATACATTTGGACAGATTCATGGGTAGAAGGGCCTTAGAGGATCAAATGCAGGGAGTTGTGGATGGAGCTGAAGGTTGTCGAAGGTTACCAGAGCATATAGACAGGATCCAGAGCTGGGTAGAAAAGTGGCAGATGGAGTTCAATCAGGATAAGGGTGAGGTGATCCATTTTGGAAGGACAAACCAGAAGGTTGAGTCTAGGGTTAATGGTTGGTTACTTTAGAGTGTGGATAAACAGAGGGACCTTGGGGTCCAAATCTATGCATCCCTCAAGGTCACCGCACAGGTTGATGGGATAATTAAAAAGGTCTATGGGATGCTGGGCTTCATTAATAGTGGGATTGAGTTCAGAAGTAGAGAGGTCATGTTGCAATTCTACAAATCTCTGTGTATTGTGTTCAATTTTGGTCACCTCATTATAGGAAGGAAGCTGTGGAGAGGGGGCAGAGGAGATTGACCAGGATGTTGCCTGAACTGGGAAACAAGTCTTATGAGGCGAGGTTAGCAGAGCTGGAACTTTTCTTTTTGGAGCATAGAAGGATGAGAAGAGACTTGATAGAGGTCGACAAGATTCTGAGAGGCGTAGATAGGGTGGACGGCCAATGCCTGTTTCCCAGGGCAGGATCAGCAAACACCAGAGGATGTGTGTACAAAGTGAAGGGAGGGAAGTTTAGAGGAGACGTCAGGGGTCATTTGTTTTACATACAAAGAGTTGAGTTGTGGGTGCCTGGAATGCCTTGCCGGGGATGGTGGTGGAGGTTGAAACATTAGGAGCATTTAAGAAATTCTTAAATCTCTTCCACACGGATGGAAGAAACATAGGGGTTATGGGATAGGGAGGGTTTAGGACCCTTTTGGTAGGAATATATGGGTCAGCACAACATCGAGGGCCAAAGGGCCTGTCCTGTACTGTAGTATTCTATGTCCTATGAGGAATAGCCGTGGGTGAGTTGGGCCAAAGGACTCGTCCTGTGCACTGTGACGCATGAAATCACTAGGAGCAAACACTGAATGTTTCTGGAGACGAAGGCACTGGGGACTGAGGGGGATTGGGGTACAAATTACAAGTGAAGATGGTGGCTGCCGGAGCCGGTGGAGCTGCAGCATTTCCACTGATGTGGATCCGTGGGGAGCAAGAAAGCAGAGTCGTTGTGTTCCCCAGTTGACTGCCATCAGCTCCACCTGGGATTTGAACGGCTCACTGAGGGAAGTGATGTTGAAATCCTGTGGCCATGAGCCTGCGCCCAAGATGGTAGTGCCTATTAACTAACAGCAGCCATGAGGGGCCGCAGACTCCGGGAAAGTGGAGTACAGGAGCAGGGCACCAGAGGATGGGAAGATCACCTCCCTGTCTGAGAGGGAAGCGGAGGAGACGACCTGCGGGGCCAGTGACCATGGTGGCGGACCCGTGAGGGGGCTCTGCAGCTGAGGGGCCAGTGCATGCTGTGGACTGCTGGCGACTCGAGGCGAGGAACCCACGGAAGCTGTGGGCCGTTGGAGATAACTGTTGGGAGACTTGGACTGGGCTGTGGACTGCTGGTAACTCGGGGCCAAGAACCCATGGAAGTTGTGGGCTGCTGGAGTCAGCTGTCGGGAGACTCACACTGGCTGTGGACTGCAGGAGACTGGTTCAGACTGGCTGGAGGGGTACTAGGTATTGGAACTGGAAAGCGAGGAGATGTAGAGGGTGCTGGAGGGTCCCTGACCATGGAAGTGCTGGGAGTGAATCTACAGACGCTCGGGGGAGGGGGGGGGGCGCTCTTTTGCTTCTCTCTCTCTGACTGTAAGAGGCACTTATGCAATTCTTGCCAGTGGCGAATCTGTCTACCTTGCAGCAGGCCAGAAGAAATTTCATGGAATAGGACACTATTTTATTACTATTGTTAGGAGTCCAAGGACCTCAAAACCCAGCAACAATAGATATTCAACACGACAAATAGTTACTTAAACAAAAGTTGTTTTTAATTATCTTTAAACATGAAAACAGAATCAAACTTTAACCTATTTCTATTAACTTAACTAACTCAACTAAACCTCCTTCTAATTCTAAGAGCACGTATATGTGATTTGTGCGTAAATTTAGAAAAGTTCTTTGATTCACAGTTCAATATCACTTCTCATTCTTCCAAGTTCTCTGGTTGCAGGCAATTCTAATACTGTGCACAGAATTTAACATGTATAAAGTTCACCAGGCTTTGGTGCTTGAAAGGTAAATGTTTACCGCTCATTTCATGACATCATTTCAATTAGCACGTACTTGTGAAATGTGCATAGCATTTTCGATAGTTTCTGTAAAGTCACTGAATATAAATCCTTCAGTATTTCAAATAAGATCTGTTTTAAAGTATGTATATGTAACCTACTCTAATTTTACCAATTTGCCTCCCAAAAGCATTTCCAAATATTCCATCACACTATGACAATAAATTGAATCTTGAATGTGGTCAGAGAATGTTGCACTTCACTGCGAGAGTGTTCGACCAGATCCAATGACGTTCCCTGTGTTTGATCTAGTCTCGGCTGGGAAGTCAGAGTGATGCTGGTGCCATCCAGTCTATCCGCAGTGTGCGAGGAAACAGTTTCTGTGTAGACTGCGACACGCCCAGTGAGTCTTCCAGGGGTGCATGGGGAGAGGGAAGGAGGAGGGTGGAGAGATGGGGAGTTCCAGGGGAAATGCGGGGAGGGGGGAGTGGTGAGAGGGTGGATGAGGGGAGGGCAGAGAGAGGAGAGAGTGGGATGTAGAAGCTATGGAGAGGGTGCAGAGGAGATCATCTGGATGTTACCCGGATTAGAAAATAAGTCTTATGAGGCAAGGTTAGTAGAGCCGGGTCTTTTCTCTTGGGAGTGAAGAAGGATGAGAGGAGACTTAATGGATGTATATAAGTTTGTAAGGAGCTTAGATCAGGTGGACAGCCAGCACATTTTAGCTGGAGAAACAATAGCAAATCCAAGAGGATATGTGTTTAAGGTGAGGTGATGGAAGTTTAGGTGAGATGTCAGAGATTCATGTTTTACACATGGAGTAGTGGGTACCTGGAATGCATTCCAGGGATGGTGGTGGATACTGGACAATACAGACATTCAAAGACTCTTTGACAGGCACATGGATGTAACAAAAATAGAGGGTTATGGGTGTGAGGGAAGGAAGAGTTAGATTGTTTAGGTCAGCACAATGTTTCAGGCTGAAAGGCCCATTCTGTGCTAAACTGTTCTGTGTTCTAAGATCTAGTGGGGATACCCCTTGCTGGAGGAGTGTGGGAGAGAGGACTACTGGGGATGCCCCTTGCTGGAGGAGTGTGGGAGAGAGGACTACTGGGGATGCCCCTTGCCGGAGGAGTGTGGGAGAGAGGACTACTGGGGATGCCCCTTGCCGGAGGAGTGTGGGCAAGTGGACTACTGGGGATGCCCCTTGCCAGAGGAGTGTGGGAGAGAGGACTACTGGGGATGCCCCTTGCCGGAGGAGTGTGGGCAAGTGGACTACTGGGGATGCCCCTTGCCGGAGGAGTATGGGAGAGAGGACTACTGGGGATGCCCCTTGCCAGATGAGTGTGGGAGAGAGGACTACTGGGGATGCCCCTTGCCGGAGGAGTGTGGGCAAGTGGACTACTGGGGATGCCCCTTGCCAGAGGAGTGTGGGAGAGAGGACTACTGGGGATGCCCCTTGCCAGAGGAGTGTGGGAGAGAGGACTACTGGGGATGCCCCTTGCCGGAGGAGTGTGGGCAAGTGGACTACTGGGGATGCCCCTTGCCAGAGGAGTGTGGGAGAGAGGACTACTGGGGATGCCCCTTGCCGGAGGAGTGTGGGCAAGTGGACTACTGGGGATGCCCCTTGCCGGAGGAGTATGGGAGAGACGACTACCGGGGATGCCCCTTGCCGGAGGAGTGTGGGCGAGTGCATCAAGGAAGCTGGAGCTGTGCTGATGAAGCAGGGATATGGTCTCTGGGAATGGAACATCTCCCCAGCCCCGGACTCAGCTCTGCACTGCTGCCCTCAGGCAGTCTGTGAGAATCTCCATTGTTACTGCCAGATGGCACTGTGGTATCTCCAGAGTTACCGCCAGCCACTGCTGTCCTCATGTCCACCAAAGGGTGTCACATTGGAGGCTGCAGACCCTGGTATCTCTGATCGAGGAACACTATGGGTCAACAGTGTCCGTGGGAGAGGGGTTGGTCGACGTTCCCGCTGGAATCCCTCATCGGGAAGGTGACTGTGTCCTTGTTTCTGCACAGATCCAGACTGGGCTAGTTTGAACCTTGGCGCCTTGATCTGCATCGAATGTTCGGGCATCCACCGGAACCTGGGCACACACCTGTCCCGGGTACGTTCCCTTGACCTGGACGACTGGCCAGTCGAGCTGATCATGGTGATGACTGGCATCGGGAACGCCATGGCGAACAGTGTGTGGGAGGATTCCACGCAGGGGCTAATTAAACCCAACCAGGACAGCAGCAGGTAAGGCAGGGGGTCTGGCTCAGCCTCGTCTGTGTGCATTCGTGCGCATCGCGGCGTGTGCGCCACTTTGTGCAGATACGTGTGCATGCAGTAAGGTGCAACTCCTGACAGTCAGAAGCATCTTTCCCTGGCTGTTAATATCAGGAATAAGTACTGAAGCATAAAACACACCACATTACACAGGCCCTTCAGCCCACAATGTTCTGGCTGACAAACCTACTCCACAACATTCTAGCCCTTCCCTCCCTCACACCTATATAGAGATCTTTCTTGCATGCATGTGCTTGTCTAAAAGTCTTTTTGATGTCCCTATTGTTCGAGCCTCCACCCCTACCCTGGCAAGGTATTCTAGGTACCCACCACTCTCTGTGTAAAAAACATACCCCTGATGTCTCCCCCGTACTCCCCTCCCCTCACCTTAAACCCCTGTCCTCTGGTATTTGCTATGGTTGCCTCATGAAAAAAATGTGCTGGCTGTGCACCTTATCTCTGCCTCTCATAATCTTATATATCTCCTTTAAGTCACCTCTCGTCCTTCCTCGCTTCATAACGTCCCAGCTCTATCAACCTTACCTCATATGATATCTCCAATCAGGGGCGCACCCTCTCCAAATCATCCACATCCTTCCTGGACTGAGGTGACCAGAACTGAACACAGTGCTTTACTTCATGTGTTTTAACCAGAGTTTTATAGAGCTGCAACTTGGACAAGCGTGAGGTGGTGGGTTAAACTCGGGCAGGGCCCAGAGAGTGTTGTAGAACAGATCAGGGGTACAGCTGTGTTTCAAATTTATTGTCAGAGTACATACATGACCACATACCACCCTGAGACTCTTTTGCCTGCGAATGAGGTGGAATTACCACTAATCGGTAGTGCAATTAAAAAAAATGTACACAGCGTAAACATGTAAACACATAAAGAAATGTAAACAAACTGCAATACAGAGAATTAAAAAAAATCAATAAAGTGCACAAGTAGGAGGCCTTAAATGAGTCCCTGATTGAGTTTGTCGTAGAGGGGTCTGATGGTGGAGGGGTAGCAGCTGTTCCTGAACCTGGCAGTGTGGGTCTTGTGGCAGCGATACCTCTTTCTTGATGGCAGCAGCGAGAACAGAGCGTGTGTTGGGTGGTGTGGGCCCTTGATCATTGCTGCTGTTCTCTGACGGCATCGTTCCCTGTAGATGTTCTCGATGGTGGAGAGGGTTTTGCCAGTGATGTCCTGGGATGTGTCCATGGCCTTTTAGAGAGCTTTACCCCCAAGGGTATTGATGTCCCCGTACCAGACCGTGATGCTGGTCAGCACACATCTGTAGAAATTTGCCAGGGTTTCTGGTGTCATACCAAACTGCTTGAACTTCTCCAACACAGGTTCACAGGTTGGTCTTGGCACACCTGTCTTCATTGATCAGGGAATTGAGTACACAAGTTGGGATGTCACAATACAAGAGTACAAGACATTGTTGAGGCCACATTTAGAGAATTCTATGCAGTTTTGATAACCCAACTATAGGAAGCATGTCATTAAAATGGAAAGGGGGGGAAACCATAAAACAGGAGCAAAAATAGGCCATTCAGCCCATCAAATCATCCCTGCCATTTAATCATGAGTTGATCCATTTTCCCATTCAGCCAACATTCTATTTGCCTTCTTAATAACCTGTAGTACCTGCAACCCAACATTTTGCGATTCATGCACAAGCCCTCCCAAGTCCTTCTGCACCACAGCATGCTGCAGTATTTCATCATTTAAATCGCTCTTCTATTTTTCCTGCCAAAGTGGATGACCTCGCATTTACTAACGTTGTACTCCATCTACCAGACCTTTCCCCACTCACCTAACTTAACTATAACCTTCTGCAGCCTCTCCACATCCTCTGTCCAATTTGCTTTTCCACTCAGTTTAGTATCATCCGCAAACTTGGCTACACGACCCTCTGTCCCCTCTTCCACATCATCACTGTGAATGGTGAACAGCTGTGGGCCCAGCACTGACCCCTGCGCCCCCCCCCCCCCCCCCACTTACCACCGTCTGTCAATCAGAAAAACACCCATTTATCCCAACTCTTTGCCTTCTGTCAGTTAACCAATCCTCAATCCATGCCAATATACTTCCCCCAACTCCAGTCATCTGTATCCTATTGATAAGTCTTTTGTGTGGCACCTTATCCAATGCCTTCTGGAAATCCAAATGTACAACATCAACCTGTTCCCCTCTATCTACCACACCCACTATATCCTCAAAGAATTCCAGCAAGTTTGTCAAACAAGACCTGCCCTTACTGAATCCATGCTGTGTCTTCCTGATGGAACCCCTTCATTCTAAATGTCTCACTATTTCATCCTTAATGACAGCTTCAAGTATCTTCCCGACAACAAACTTTAAGCTAACTGGCCGATAGTTACCTGCCTTCTGCCTACATTCCTTTCTAAAAAGTGGCGTGACATTTGCTGTCTTCCAATCTGCTGGGACCTGCCCAGAATCCAGAGAATTTTGGTAAATGACTACCAATGCATCGACTATAACTCTTGCCATTTCCCTCAGTACCCCGATTTCTCCATTTTCAGTCTCTTTTATAACAGTTATGTTAACGAGGCCCTCATGTCCCTTCGCATCCCTATCTCCACTCTTTGGCATGCTGGAAGGAGCTTCAAAAAGGACTTATGAGAGCTTGAAGGTGGCACAAGAAGGCCTTGCCATATAGGATTAAGGAGAACCCAAGCTTTCTATATGTTTGTGAAGAAAAGAAGAAAGACGAGAATGAAGGTGGGGCCGCTAAAGGATAAAGTGGGGGGGGACATGTGCCTGGAGGTGGAAGAGATTGGGGAGGTCCTAAATTAACACTTTGCATCAGTATTCACAAGAGAAAAGAGCTTGATCATGGTGAGGTGGGAATTGAACGGACCTGTGGGCTGGACGATGTGGAAATTAAGGAAGAGGGAGTGTTGGATCTTCTTAAAAACATTAAAATTGATGTCCCTGGTGCCGGACGCGATCTACCCCAGGCTGCTGTGGGAAGTGAGGGAAGAGAGAGCTGGGGCAGTACTTTGATCTTTGAAGCCTCTTTGGCCACAGGGGAGGTGCCGGAGGATTGGAGAACGGCAATTGAGATCCCCTTGTTTAAAAAAGGTAACAGGGAGAATCCAGGGAATCCTAGACCAATGAGCCTTACGTCAGGGGTGTGTAAACTATTGGATAGGTTCTGTGAGCATTTGGAGAAGTTCAGTCTACTCAAGGATAGTCAGGAGGGCTTTATGAAGGGAAGGTTGTACCTCATGATTTAAATTTCTGGAGGAGTTAACAAAATAAATTGATGAAGGTCGGGCAGTAGATGTGATCTACACGGATTTTAGCAAGGCGAGGTCCCCACGAGAGCCTCTTCCAGAAAGTCATGAGTCACGGGATCAGTGGAACCTTGGCTGTGTGGATAAAACTTGGCTTGCAGGAAGAAAGCAGAGAGCAGTAGTGGAAGGAAAGTATCTGCCTGGAGGTTGGTGACTAGTGGAGTGTCGCAGGGATCTGTTGAAGGTTACAAGATGATAGACAGGATGCAGAGTTGGGCAGAAAAGTGGAAGGTGGAGATCAATCCGGATAAGTGTGAGATGATGGATTTTGGAAGGGCAAACTAATCCCGCACTGGGAAACAGGTGATGGCCGTCCACCCTATCTATGCCTCTCAGAATCCTGTAGACCTCTCTTAAGGGTTAATGGTTGGTTACTTTAGAGTATGGATGAACAGAGGGACTTTGAGGTGAAAATCCATACATCCCTCAAGGTCACTGCACAAGTTGTAGAATAGTTACAAAAGCCTATGGGATGCTGGGATTCATTCATGGGGGTTTGAATTCAGAAGAGGTCATGTTACAACTCTACAGATCTTTGTTAAGACCACAATTAAGAGTATTGTGTTCAGTTCTGGTCACCTCATTATAGGACGGATGTGGAAGCTATGGAGATGGGACAGAGGAGATTTACCAGGATATTGTCTGGACTCAGAAACAAGTCTTATGAGGGCAAGGTTAGCAGAGCTGGGACTTTTCACTTTGGAGTGTAGAAGGACGAGAGGAGACTTAAGAGAGGTCTACAGGATTCTGAGAGGCATAGATAGGGTGGACGGCCATCACCTGTTTCCCAGTGCGGGATCAGCAAACACCAGAGGACACGTGTACAAAGTGAAGGAGGGAAGTTTAGGGGAGACCTCAGGGTTAATTTTTTATATACAGAGAGTTGTGGGGGCCTGGAATGCCTTGCCAGGGATGGTGGTGGAGGCTGGAATATTGGGGGCATTTAAGAGATTCTTAGATACATGGATGAAAAATGGAGGGTTATGGGGTAGGGAGGGATTAGTACTTTTTTTTTAGGAAGGAATATTTGGGTCTGCACAGCATCAGGGGCCAAAGGGGCCTATACAGTGCTTTATTGTTCGATGTTCACAGTTTTTACAGTGCCCAAGGTAAAACAGGAAAGTCTGTAGACACCAAGTTTGAATTAAAACCATAACACTGGAGAAACTCAGCAGGTCAGAGTGCCCTTTATACAATAAAGATACAGAACCAATGTTTCGGGCTTGAGCCCTTCATCAAGGTGTGAGCAAAATGTAGGCAGGTGCCCGGGCAACATCCCAGTAAATCTTTCTCTGCACTCTTTCCATCTTATTGATATTGTTCCTGTAGTTTAGTGACCAAAACTGCACACAATACTTCAAATTTGGCCTCACCAATGTCTTATACAACTTTACCATAATATCCCAACTCCTGTACTCAATATCTTGATTTATGAAGGCCAAGGTGCCAAAAGTTCAGTGCTGACCCTACTGCCTTGGGGATCGACCCACTGCCCTGGGGACTGACGCCACTACCCTGTGTCATCCCACTGCCCTGGGAACCAACTCCACTGCCATGGGGACAATAGCCAATAGGTGCAAGAGCAGGTCGTTCAGCCCTTTGAGCCAGCCCTGTCATTCACTGTGATCATGGCTGATCATCTATAATCAGTACCCCGTACCTGCCTTCTACCCATATTCCTTGACTCCACTATCTTTAAGAGATCTATCTAACTCTTTCCTGAAAGCATCCAGAGAATTAGCCTCCACTGCCTTCTGAGGCAGAGCATTCCACAGATCCACAACTCTCGAGGTGAAAAAGTTTTTCATTAACTCCGTTCTAAGTGGCCTCCCCTTATTCTTAAACTGTGGCCTCTGGTTCTGAATCCCCAAACATCGGGAACACATTTCCTGCCTCTAGCATTTCCATGACCCAGATTTGAATCCTGTGCTGTCCTTAAGGTGTTTGTATGTTCTCGCATTGTCTACATCGGTTTTCCCCAAGTGCTCCAGTTTCCTGCCAGCCTCCAAAACATACAGGGTTTATAAGTTAATTTGGATGTAATCAGGCAGCACGGGTTTAAAGGCCAGAGTCAGCTCCTACCGTGCTGTAAATAATTCTTTAAAAAATTACATTTAATTAAAGTCTTAACCTGTTTAACCTTTGCCTGTTACACAATTCCTCAAGTCCAGTCAACATCCCAGTAACTCTACTCTGCACTCTGCAATCTATGTGATATTTTTCCAGTAGTTAGGTGACCAAAACTTCACACAATACACCTTCAATCAATGACCTCCAGTTCCAGCCAAAGCATCCTGATTGCAAACACCAAGAAACAGAGAGTCAACTGCATCTACACCCCCATCACGGGGAAGACCGCGGGGTTAGAGAGGGGAATCAGCCAGGGTTCCTGCTCCCTGTCACTGCCCAGTGACCCTGGGGTTAGGGAGAGGGGGGAATCAATAGATAATAGGTGCTGGAGTAGGCCAATCGACCCGTTGAGCCAACACCACCATTTTTCAGATCATGGCTGATCATTCTCTGTCAGTACCCATTCCCTGCATTATCCCCATAACCCTCAACTCCTCTACCCACAAGAGCCTTATCTAACTCCCTTTTGAACATATCCAGCAAATCTGCCCCTACCACCCTCTGCGCCAAAGCATTCCACAGATCCACACTTCTCTGAGTAAAAAGATTTCTGCTCATCTCCATCCTAAAGGGCCTTTCCTGTATTCTTAAACTATGCCCTCTAGTCCTAGTCTCTCCAAACAATGGGAACATGTAATCCGAATTCACCGTGTCTAGTCCCTTAATATTCTTATATACCTTAATCTTGTCTCCCCCTCATCCTTCTAAACTCCATCGCTTATAAGCCCAGTCTTTCTAATCTTTCAGCATATGTCAGTCCTGCCATCCTGGGAACTAACCTTGCGCTGCACTCCCTCTATAGCGAGTATGTCCTTCCTCAAATTTGGGGACCAGAACTGGACGCAATATTCCAGGTGAGGTCTCACCAGGGCCCTGTACAACTGCAGGAGGGCATCTCTGCTCCTGTACTCCAATCCCCTCTTTATGAAAGCCAACATGCCATTTACCTTCTTCACAGCTGGCTGAGCCTGCATGCTGTGACTGGTGTACGAGTCCACCCAAATCCCTTTGCACTACCCTACTCCCTAGCTTGACTCCATTTAAATAATTCTCTGCTCTCTGTCTCCAAAATGGATAACCTCACATTTGCTAACATTGAACTTCATCTTCCATTCCTCCTCCCACAGCCCCAACCTGTCCAAGTCCCTCTGCATTTTCCTGACATCCTCCTCACACTTTACATCACCACCCAGTTTAGTGTCATCTTCAAATTTGCTCATGTTGTTACTAATCCCTTCATCCAAATCATTTACATAAATGATATAAACTGAGGACCCAAAACCAATCCTTGTGGTACCCCACTCGTCATATCCTGCCATCCAGAAAATGACCCGTCTATCCCAACCCTTTGTTTCCCGTTTCTTAACCAATTTTCTATCCATGTCAGCATCCTATCCCCAATACCATGCTCTTTGATTTTGCAAACTAGCCACCTGTGCCGGACCTTAATCAAAGGCTTTCTGGAAGTCCAAGTCCACCCTCTTTGACACATCTTTGAAAAATTCCAGAAGGTTAATCAAGCATGATTTTCCCTTAAGGAATCCATACGGACTAGCTCTGATACCATTATTTCTGCCTAACTTTCTGCTATTTCTCCTTTTATGATAGATTTCAATATCTTCCCCACCACTGATGTCAGGCTGACCGGTCTATAATTTCCTGTTTTCTCTTTCCCTCCCTTCTTAAAAAGCAGCACCACATCAGCCACTCTCCAATCCATAGGCACCTCCTCCGAATCTGTGGAACTTTGGAAAATGTCGACCAGTGCCTCCATAATTGCCAGAGCAACCTCTCTCTGGGATGCAGCCCATCAGGCCCTGGGGACTTATCAGGCCTCAGTCCTAACAATTTACCCAAAACCACCTGCTTCTGATCTGGATATCAATCAGATACCCCATTTCCTTAGGAAATTCCACCAAGTCCTTAGATACTGCATGACCGCTACCCCCTATCTAACCAGAACCTGGATCCTCCTTGATGAAGACAGATGCAAATCAGCCAGGATTCCTGCTCCCTGTCACTGCCCAGTGACCCTGGGGTTAGAGAGTGAGGGGGAAATCAGCCAGTTTCCTGCCCCCTGTCACTGCCCAGTGACCCTGGGGTTAGAGAGTGAGGGGGAAATCAGCCAGGATTCCTGCTCACTGTCACTGTCCAGTGACCCTGGGGTTAGAGAGAGAGAAAGAGGGGGAAATCAGCCAGGGTTCCTGCTCCCTGTCACTGCCCAGTTACCCCATGGTTAGAGAGAGAGGGGGGATACAACTATGGTTCCTACTAGCCTGTAAATGGGTAAAGGCTGGTCTGTAGGTGATGTCTCTGTATTGGAGAGGGAAAGACATGCTTGACAGAGTTTCTGCTGCGATCCTGGAGATTGTACATTTCCCCATAAAACCTGTGTGTTTTAGGGAGGGCCAAGGGGGAGAATGATCAATTCCTGGTGGCAAGGATTTGGCACCCACAAGGTTAATTGATGCTGAGTAAATTAGAAGTGTTGGTATAATTTTACTGTAACCTCTAATGCAGATGGAAGCAGAATCACTTTAATTATCGGAGAGGTTTCACTCTATTCCCCTGACAGGCGTCATTAACTGTTGAAAACATTGTTGGTTTGTGTGGAAGCCAGGACCTCTGTCTGCCCCACTACATTAGTCTTGCCCTCCTCATTAATCTCCTCACCTCTGCTCTCCGCTCTATGTACAGTACAACACGCCATCTCTCATCCTTTACAACTGTCCTATCAGGTAACACTGCTCTCAGCCCCTGGGCAAGATAGTAAACAGTTCTGATCAGCATATTCTCACAACTCATTACATGTCTCTTTACCAGTGGCTCCTATAATGAGGGCTGCGCTCCTTAACCCTCTCCTCACAAGCCTGAGTTTCTCTCAATTCCTCAGTGGTACCAGGACAGGCTGGAACCATAGGGAAGTGATTGGGGTGGGGGGGGGGGGGGGGTGGTGGGGGGTGGTGGGGGGGAGAGGTTCCAGAGAAGTGTGCGGACAGGCCCCACATACACTGACCCTCCCTGGGTACAGGTCCCACACACACTGACCCTCACTGGGGGACAGGCCCCACACACACTGACCCTCACTGGGGAACAGGTCCCACACAAAATGACCCTCACAGTGGGGACAGGTCCCACACACACTGACCCTCACTGCGGGACAGATCTCACACACACACTGACCCTCACTGGGGGATGGGCCCCACACACACTGACCCTCCCTGGGTACAGGTCCCACACACACTGACCCTCACTGGGGGATGGGCCCCACACACACTGACCTTCACTGGGGAACAGGTCCCACACAAAATGACCATCACTGTGGAACATTTCCCAAACACTCTGACCATCACTTGGGGGAATGGACCCACACACACTGACCCTCTCTGGGGGTCTGGTCCCACACACACTGACCCTCACTGGGGGACGAGTCCAAAATACTGTCCCTCACTGGGCAACGGGTCCCACACACACTGACCCTCACTGGGGGACCGGTCCCACACCTGACTCTCAATGGGGGACGGGTCCCACATGCACTGATTCTTACTGCGGTATGGGTTGAGTACTGCATTGAGTGTTGGGATATTATAGTAATGTTCAATAATGCTGGTGAGGCCAAATTTGCAGTATTGTGTGCAGTTTTGGTCACCGAACTCCAGGAAAGATATCAATAAGATAGAAAGTGGGCAGAGATTTACTAGGATGTTGCCCAGACTTCAGGAGCTGACTAACAGTAAATGTAGGTCAGTTCTTTCCACTGAGGGTGGGTGAGATACAAACCAGAGGACATGGGTTAGGGGTGAAAGGGGAAAAGTTTAGGGGGAACATGAGGGGGAACTCATGTTTGGAATTCTCTATCCAGGGAAGTGGTTGAGGCTGCTTCATTAAACATATTTAAAATCTTTACATGATAGAGGAATTAGGGGATATGGGGAGAAGGCAGGTAGGTGGAGTTAGGTCATAAATTAGATCAGCCATGATCGTATTGAATGGTGGAGCAGGCTCGACGGGCCATTTTTGGCCTACTCGTTCCTACTTCCTATGTTCCTTTAACCTCTTCACACAGAGAGTGTTGGGGGTGTGAAACGAGCTGCCAGGTGAAATCGTGAATGTGGACTCAATTTTAATGTTTAAGAAGAATTTGGACAGGTACATGGATGGGAGGGGTATGGAGGGCTATGGACTGGGTGCAGGTCAGTGGATCTATGCAAAAAAAGATGGTCCGGCACAGACTAGAAGGGCCAAAGGGACCTGTTTCTGTGCTGTAGTGCTCTATGGTTCTATCTATGACTTGGTGTTTCTCAGTTGTTGGATCCAGTGCTTCCACTGGCCCTTGATCTAATCCCCTCACTGGTCCTGCATCTCGTGTTCCCACTGCCCCTGGACCCAGTGTTCACACTGCCCCTGGATCCAGTGTTCCCACTGTTCCTGTTCAACGTCTCCCCCTTCACCTTGGGTGGCATGTTAATCTAGTGATTAGTGCAGCACCGAATGGTCCGGGTTCGAATTCCGCACTGTCTGTAAGGAGTTTGTACGTTCTCCCCATGTCTGAGTGTGTTTTTCCTGGGGTCTCTGGATTCCTCCCACTGTTCTAAAATGTAGCAGGGTGTATGTTAATGGCGTGTAAATTGGACAGCAGGGTCTCAGAGGGCCAAAGGGCCCGTTACAGTGCTGTATGTGTAAATTTTTTAAAATTCATTAGTCACCAGCTACTTGTACAACTGTAACCTGACCTCCCAACATCTACACTGGGGGCACAGCATATTTAAGGGAGGGCCAGTTTTTATGTAATCAGAAGGGGGCCCATCAACTTTGAGCAGAGTCCAAAGGGGACCATGGCCATAAAAGGTGGAGAATGGCTGGTCCAGACAATGCTCTGACTGATGAAGGCCAATGTGCTGAAAGCCATTTTGTCCACTCCATCTCCCTGTGGCACCACTCTGCTACCTGGATTCCTCCTGCTCTACAACATTCCCCAGATCCTTACCATTCACTATGTACAGTAGGTCCTTCCCACGTTAGACTTCGCAAAATGCATCACCTCACATTTCATCCACCATTCCTCTGCCCACCTGCCCAAATGATCAAGGTGCTTGGGAGTAAGTAGAGGGGCGATGCACATTCTTCACTCAGAAAGTAGTGGGTGCATGGAATGCGCTGCCAGCAATGGTGGAACTGAAAAAAATAGGGGGCTATGCAGTCAGGAAACTCTAGGTTTGCTCGAGTAGGTTATTAGGTCAGCTCAACACTGTGGCCGAAGGGCCTGTACTGTGCTGTAGATTTCTACATTCTAAGATCCTGCTGTAATCTTTGAGAACCATATTCACCATCTACAATCCCAGACACTTTAGTGCCATCTACAAACTTGGTAATCATGCCTTGCACATTTTAATCTAAGCCATTGATATAGTGCATTGAATCCTTTGGCACACCACTGGTCACAGACCTCCAGTTTGAAATACTACCTCCCACCATCACCCTCTGCTTTCTCCCAAGAAGTCAATTTTCTGTCCAGTCTGTGGGAGTTCCATCCTAAAATTCTGGGATGCTGCTCTGCAAACATTGGTGCATCTGGTCATGGTGCATCTCATCAGGCCTTAGAAAGCGATTGGAGGCATGGACAGAATAGAGAGAGTCAGAGACAGCCTTTGGCCCTACTTGTCCAGACTGACCAAGGTAGTCACTCTTTTAGCCAGTGTGGAATTGTCAAAGACCAAGGGCAGAGCTTTCAGGTGTGAGGGGGAAAGTGTAAAAGAGATGTAGAGGTGCTTTTTAACATAGAGAGTGCAGGTGCCTGGAACAGGCTGCCGGAAAGTGGTGGATGGCAAAGTTTAAGAAGCATTTAGACACATTAGCAGGTAGGGGATGGGGGGAACACGGACCATAGGCATGAATGGGTGAATGAAGGAAGGGTATTGTCATGTACAGAAATGTACAGATGCATGGAAAGTCTCACTTACTGCAGCTTCCCAAGTGCACACAGCACACGGACCATAATTTAACTTTAATTAACACATAAGAAGAGAAAAAAATAAGTTGGTCATGGGGTTGGTGAGACCACACTCAATGTGTGAGTTCTGGGTCCACCAGTTACATCAGTGAGGGTTCAAAGGAGATTGTCCAGGACGTTACCCGTACTGGAGGGTTGGGTTATAGGTGGAGAGGCTGAGTTTTTGTTTTATAGAAGATAGGAGGCTGAGTTTTTATTCTATAGAACATAGAAAGCTGAGGGATGATGGTGATATAAAGCAGTGGTTCTCAACCTTCCCTCCCCATTCACATCCCACTTGAAGTAACCCCTATGCCATCGGTGCTCTGTGATTAGTGAGGGATTCCTTCAGGTGGGATGTGGGTGGAAAGAAAAAAGTTGAAAACCACTGTTTGAATGGTCCCTCAATGACTCGTCATGTGCAGGGTTTCATCATTCCAAAGGAAATGGGCAATGAGAATTTTTCTCAAGCAAAATATTTCAGTAACGATTGGGCCTCGAGCAGTGGTTCTCAACCTTCCCTTCCCACCCACATCCCACCTGAAGCAATCCCTCACCAATCATAGAGCACTGCTGGATGAGGGATTACTTAAAGTGGGTTGTGAGTGGAAAGAAAAAGATCGATAACCACTGATAGATAGGTTTATAAAATCATGAGGTGCATGGATAAAGTGGATGCACAGTCTGTTTTGAAGGGTAGATGATTTTAGGGCACATGTTCAAGGTGAGACACTCAGAGGGAGATAGGTATGTTGAAATGAGCTGACGGAGAAAGTTACAGAATTAGGTGCAATTGTTACATTCATAGGACATTTGGTCAGAAATATACGGATGGGAGGGGCTGAGAAGGAGGAGCCAATTGAGGGCAAAGGGGTCCTATGGGAGGAGCTGAGAAGGAGGAGCCAATTGAGGGCAAAGGGGTCCTATGGGAGGAGCTGAGAAGGAGGGGCCAATTGAGGGCAAAGGGGTCCTATGGGAGGAGCTGAGAAGGAGGAGCCAATTGAGGGCAAAGGGGTCCTATGGGAGGAGCTGAGAAGGAGGAGCCAATTGAGGGCAAAGGGGTCCTATGGGAGGAGCTGAGAAGGAGGAGCCAATTGAGGGCAAAGGGGTCCTGGCCAGAAGGCCAACTTGGATGTGGGGCCGAAGGGCCCGTTCCTTGCTTTGTAACCCACAGCAGATGGTTTGTTTGCTCCACATTCCAGCATCAGTACATTCTTCTATAGACCTTTCCTGTCGACGCAGTGGTCTGTTGGATGGAATTGTTCCCGACTCCACCTGTTACAGCCTACCTACCACCCTCTGAGTGAAGAAGTGCCCTTCTTTCCCCTTAATGATGACAGACAATGGCTCAGTCTGCAGCTTTACCAACTCTGGCTACTCAGACAGCATGTCCCAAAGCCCCAGCTCTCCCCCACAGTGACAAGGGCCTTCCTGACCAGGAACTCTCTCCCTGCGGGGTATCCTCAGGTCTCTGGTTTAACCTTCTAACCAGGCAGTGATGGGGAGAACTGTGCTGTATGTGTCCAATCGGGCAGCTGACTGGTGTCCTGGATGGGATCCAGCAGGTGCCCTGGGGTGGGATCTACATTATACTTAGCACATTGCTGCAGTGAATTGGGGATGTTCCCTGTGACCCATACAAGTATTTGCAGACTTCCAGTGCCATCAGGGTTTCTTGTTCGCTTTGAGTTGCTGAATTCATACTCTAGGATAGATGGTTGGAGAATGCAAGTGGGAATTGCAACATCCTGCCTTATTGTTCAGCCTGCATAGCATCACTGAGTGAGTCAGCCTGAGAGGCTCCTGCCAACTTGGCCATTGTCCAGTGTTGGATAAGAGCAATGCGTCCCTAGTGTCTGCTGGAAAAGTAAACTCACTGTCTCATTCCAATTCCATTCACATTAAAAAGCTTACAGCAAAGAGGGCGGCAATAGAAACTGATTTGTGTTTCCCTATTAAAATGTGTCAGGAACTAATTAATCAGTTGTTCTGGCACTTCCCAAAACCCTGCCTTTGGAATGATTGCAGTTGGCCAACTGAAGCTTGATACTAATTCCAATTCTAGGCATCCTTGCTAGGGGCTGTGTACTGCCTGTGTTTCTGCTGGGCATTACGAGGGCAATGACCAACTCAGAGGCATTGCAATGTCTGATTGGAGAGAAATTTAGTTCAGTAAAAGTAGAAACCATTAAATTGCAGAAAGTGAGAGAGGATAAGAGAGGAGAGAGAAATATCTAGGGTGAGTGACTGTATCATCTGCTCTGATCACACGCTCCTCTTTGATTTCCTACTCCTTGTTGCTTTTGGAGAGGGTCATGATCCTGATGCTGGATTTGGAGGGTTTTGTGGAGGCGCCCTTGAGGACTCTCTCCGGTGCTTACAGGTGATTGCTGGAGGTTTCCCGAGCCTTAGCATGTCCAAGAGGGTGATCACTGCTGCTCTGAATGAATGGTGTACCCGGTTCAAGGATTTTCTGCCGCGGTCTGCAATGTCTCTTCAAATGCAGTGAGGCATTCCCCCATGTGGGCACTTTCCAATCAGATGGCATTAACATTGACCTTCAGTTTCTGTTAAAGCTCTCCCCTGAGTCTCTCTTTTCTGTCCATCTATCTCTCCCTCCAGCTCCCTAGCCCTTCCCATCCCTCTCCATTCAGATACCTACACCTCCCTCTCGCACTTCTCAGCTTGTAAAGGGGACTGAAAGAGAATAAAGCAGACCTCTTACCTGTTTACCTGGGGTCCTTCCCCCCTTCTTAAACTTAAATTTAAACTTAAACATACAGCAGGGTAACAGGCCATTTCGGTCCATATATCCATGCCACCTAATTAACCTACACCCCCGGAATGTTTTTGAAGGGTGGAGGAAACCGGAAAATCCAGGGGAAATCCATGCAGACACAGGGAGAACGTAAAAACTCCTTACCAACAGCGCACGATTCGAAACCCAGTCCGGTCCCGATCGCTGGTGCTGTAAATGGATTGTGCTAACTGCTACGCCAACCTCGCTCCTCTGCCCCCCACCCCCACCTATTTATTCAGGCGTCTGTCTGATATTTGCTCATACCTTGCCCAAGGGCTCAGGCCTGAAACGTGGTTGCACTTTACTTCCTGTGAACGATGTGTGACCTGCTGAGGTTCTCTTGCACTTTTGGATATATCATGTCTGGCCCAGGGGACTTATCTATCCAAATGTTCTTCAGGGGCTTCAGCATCACCTCTTATTTCACCTCCTCTGCCCCCACACATTTACCCATTCTACAGTGACTTCACATTCGTCAGGGTACTTCTCCCTAGTGAACACATTACGAATGGACTTTAGTAACTAAAGCCTTTGACAAGATCCCACATGGCGAGATAGTGAGCTGGATTCGACAGTGGCTGGATGGGAGAAGCCCGAGAGTAGTGGTGGATGATACCTTTCAGACTGGAGGCTGTGACTAATGGGGCGTCAGAGATCGGTGCTGGGGCTGTTGTTGGTCGTCTCCATCAATGATCTGGGTATTGTTGAGCTGGTAAAAGGGGCAGAACAATGAAGAGCAGAGAACAAGAGGTCGAACACAGGGCTCTGTGGTCGAACATGATGACAAAATTAAACTAATCTGACCATGACTTCCAAATGTGTATGAATCCTATCCCCTAATTATCCTCTCCAATAGTTTTCCTGCCACTGATTGAGGTTCACTGGCCTACAATTTCCCACATTATCCCTGTTTCCTTTGTTGAACCAAGGGACAAGACCAGCCACCCTCCAGTCCTCCTGGACCTCTCCTGTCACTACTGAGGACGCAGAGATCTTCGTCAAGGTTCCAGCAATCTCCTCACTGCCTCTTTCAGTAACTGGGGATGTCTCACATCAGGCCCAGGGGACTTGTCCACCTCAATGCCCAACACGACCTCCTTCCTGATCTCAGAATGCCCCCACACATGAACATTCACCACATGATGTTCCCTCTCACTCTGCATCACCTTCTTCTTGGTGAACCATATAACCATATACAGCACAAAACAGGCCAGTTTGGCCCTACTAGTCCATGCCGGAACAAATCTCCACCCTCCTAGTCCCACTGACCAGCACCTGGTCCATACCCCTCCGATCCTCTCCCCTCCATGTAATTATCCAGTCTTTCCTTAAATGTAAATAACGTCCTTGCTTCAACCACCCCTGCCGGAAGCTTATTCCACATCCCAACCACCCTTTGCATGAAGAAATTTCCCCTCATGTTCCCCTTATAATTTTCCCCCTGCAATCTCAAACCATGGCCTCTGGTTTAAATATCCCCCACTCTTAATTGAAAAAGCCTATCCACGTTTACTCTGTCTGTCCCTTTTAAAATCTTGAACACCTCCATCAAATCCCCCCTCAATCTTCTATGCTCCAGAGAAAAAAGCCTCAGGCTGCTCAACCTTTCTCTGTAACTCAAACCCTGAAATCCTGTCAACATTCTCGTGAACCTTCTATGCACTCTCTCTATTTTGTTTATATCCTTCCAAAACTGCACACAGTACTCCAAATTTGGCCTCACCAATGCTTTGTACAATTTCATCATAACCTCCCTACTCTTGAATTCAATACTCCGATTTATGAAGGCCAACATTCCAAATGCCTTCTTCACCACACCATCTACCCGGGTATCAGCCTTGAGGGTACTATTTACCATCACTCCTAAATCCCTTTGTTGCTCTGCACTCCTCAATTGTCTACCTATATGACCTATGCAGATTTGTCTTTCCAAAATGCAACACTTCACACTTATCCGTATTAAATTCCATCAGCCATTTCTCAGCCCACACCTCCAGCTTTCCTATATCTCTTTTTAAGCTATGGTAATCTTCCTCACTGTCCACAATACCACCAATCTTTGTATCTTCTGCAAACTTACTTATCCAATTCACCACCCCTTCTTCCAGATCGTTAATATATATATATATATATATATATATATATACACACACATATATATAAAAAACAATAGTGGACCCAGGACCGAACCCTGAGGAACTCCACTAGTCACCGGCCTCCAAATGGACAAACAATTTTCTACCAGTACTCTCTGACACCTCCCATCCAACCATTGCTGAATCCATTTCACTACCTCCTTATTTATACCTAATGCCTCCACCTTTTTTCCTAACCTCCTGTGGGGAACTTTGTCAAAAGCTTTACTAAAGTCAAAATAGACACACCTCCTGGTCTCTGTCCGTGACCTTCTCCGTGATGAACACAAACACAAACCTCCCGGTCTCTGTCCGTGACCTTTTCCGTGGTGAATACCAACACACACCTCCCGGTCTCTGTCCGTGACTTTCTCTGTGGTGAACACCAGCACACACCTCCTGGTCTCTGTCTATGGCCTTCTCCGTGATGAAAACCAATGCACACCTACCAGTCTCTGTCCGTGACCTTCTCCGTGGTGAACACCAACGCACACCTCCCCGTCTCTGTCCGTAACCTCCGTGGTGAACACCAACGCACAACTCCCGGTCTCTGTCCGTGACCTTCACCATGGTTAACACCAACACACACCTCCTGGTCTCTGTCCGTGTCCTTCTCCATGGTGAACACCAACATACACCTCCCAGTCTCTGTCCGTGACCTTCTCCGTGGTGAACACCAACACACACCTCCTGGTCTCTGTCCGTGTCCTTCTCCATGGTGAACACCAACATACACCTCCCAGTCTCTGTCCGTGACCTTCTCCGTGGTGAACACCAACACACAACTCCCGGTCTCTGTCTGTGACCTTCTCCGTGGTGAACACCAACACACAACTCCCGGTCTCTGTCTGTGACCTTCTCCGTGGTGAACCCCAACGCACACCTCCCGGTCTCTGTCTGTGACCTCCGTGGTGAACACCAACGCACACCTCCCGGTCTCTGTCTGTGACCTTCTCCATAGTGAACACTGATGTAAAATACTCATTTAGTGCCTCGCCCACTTTCCCGACTCAGAGTATAAACTCCCTCATTGTCCTTGAGTGGCCCTATCCTCTCTGGATAGAATTCTTGGGACTCTCTATTCCTGTTTGCCAAAGACATCTCACGGCCCTGATGGAGCTCCTTCTTGCGATCATGATATTCTTCCAGGGCCTGTCCAATCATAGTTTCCTGGACTTTACATACACCTCCCATTCCTTCAGGTGCAATTTAGTCTTCACAAAAGAGAACAGTTAACCATGGGTCAGGGCTTTCGGTCCACCATGCCAGGGCTGTCCGTGATGGTCCTACCTGCCTGGACATGGTTGGTGTCCTTCCACTCCTTGCCTTTTCCCATGTGTCTAAACCCATCACAATCACCACTACTCCAGGCCCCAGCCTCTCTCTGGGTAAATAACATGCCCTGCACATCTCCCTCAATCTTTCCCCCTCACGCCTTAAACCTGTACCCATCCTGGGACAAAGATTCTGACCTGCAAATGATAAACCACTCTCCAGTCTCCTTGACATGCTGCATTCTCTGCGCTGGTGAAGCTCTGCCATGGGGGTTGAGGCTCTGCTGTGGGGGCTGTGGGGGTGAAGGCTCTGCCGTGGGGGGAGGAGGCACTCCCATGGGGGTGAAGGCTCTGCCGTCGGGGGGGGGGGGGGGGTGATGGCTCTGCCGTGGGGGTGTAGGCTCCGACGTGGGGGAGGAGGCTCTGCCATGGGGTGAAGGCTCTGCCGTGGGGGAGGAGGCTCTGCCATGGGGTGAAGGCTTTGTCGTGGGGGAGGAGGCTCTGCCATGGCCAGCTAATCTTTGAGGCCGACATGAGCTGCTTCTTGTACGTGCTGGAGATTGTTAGACTGCGGACGAGGATCCTAAGAGGTGGGCAGGTGGATGTGGAGAGGATCTTGTGGAGGAATCGAGAAGAAGTAGTCACCGTTTCTGAATGCCTCTTTCAGTAACTGAGGATGTCTCACATCAGGCCTAGGGGCCTTGTCCACCTCAATGCCCAACACGACCTCCTTCCTGATCTCAGAATTCCCCCACACATGAACATTCTCCATGTGATATTCCCTCTCACTCTGCATCACCTTCTTAGTGGTGGACACCAACACACACCTCCCGGTCTCTGTCCGTGACCTTCTCCGTGGTGAACACTACACACACCTCCTGGTCTCTGTTTGGGACCAGACTGGGATTCGAATCCCACGCTGTCGGTAAGGAGTTTATACATTCTCCCCGTGTCTGCGTTGATTTCCCCTGGGGTTCTGGTTTCCTCCCACCCTTCAAAAACATTCCGGGGGTGTAGGTTAATTAGGTGGCATGGTCATGTGGACCGAAATGGGCTGTTACCCTGCATGTTTAAAAGAGCCAAGTTTTTATCTCTCAGATGATCTTGAAACACTTTTCAGGTCAAGGTAGGTTGTTTCCCGTCAAGAAGTGGAGAATACAGGATAGGTGGTGGGAACAGGAGGAGGGTGAGTGGAGAAGTGGAGAATACAGGATAGCTGGCGGGAACAGGAGGAGGGTGAGTGGAGAATACAGGATAGCTGGCGGGAACAGGAGGAGGGTGAGTGGAGAAGTGGAGAATACAGGATAGCTGGCGGGAACAGGAGGAGGGTGAGTGGAGAAGTGGAGAATACAGGATAGCTGGCGGGAACAGGAGGAGGGTGAGTGGAGAATACAGGATAGCTGGCGGGAACAGGAGGAGGGTAAGTGGAGAATACAGGATAGCTGGCGGGAACAGGAGGAGGGTGAGTGGAGAAGTGGAGAATACAGGATAGCTGGCGGGAACAGGAGGAGGGTGAGTGGAGAATACAGGATAGCTGGCGGGAACAGGAGGAGGGTGAGTGGAGAAGTGGAGAATACAGGATAGCTGGCGGGAACAGGAGGAGGGTGAGTGGAGAAGTGGAGAATACAGGATAGCTGGCGGGAACAGGAGGAGGGTGAGTGGAGAATACAGGATAGCTGGCGGGAACAGGAGGAGGGTGAGTGGAGAAGTGGAGAATACAAGATAGCTGGCGGGAACAGGAGGAGGGTAAGTGGAGAATACAGGATAGCTGGCGGGAACAGGAGGAGGGTGAGTGGAGAAGTGGAGAATACAGGATAGCTGGCGGGAACAGGAGGAGGGTGAGTGGAGAATACAGGATAGCTGGCGGGAACAGGAGGAGGGTGAGTGGAGAAGTGGAGAATACAGGATAGCTGGCGGGAACAGGAGGAGGGTGAGTGGAGAAGTGGAGAATACAGGATAGCTGGCGGGAACAGAAGGAGGGTGAGTGAGGAACATTCACACCACATGTCCAACACAAACTCACCTGTGGAAAGATATCAGCATCAATGGGGGGGCTGTCTGAGGCAGACCCTTTGCCAGGCCCGAGTTTCCAGTCAGTTTACAACAATGATCTGTGACCCAGACTGGGGAACAGGGCCCTCGGATGGGAGTGGGGAACAGGACTTCCAGGGTGGGGATGGCTAACAGGATCCCTGGGAACACAACACAACGGGCAGCGTGGTGGCTGAGCCACAGACCTCCTTTCCTGGGACCGTCCCAACATCAGACTGCCCAGGCTCCATGCTAGTTGGTGTGGATTTTTCGTCCCCACACCATGTCCTGAAAGGGTTAATGGAGGATCGACATTGATAAGAGGCAGGATGGTCTCAGTGGAGCTGTGTGTTGTTCACCAGTATCAGGCCAAGCCTCTGTCACTCACTCACAGAGACAACAGGACAAGCAACCTGGCGTCTCCAAACCTTATCGGTGAATGCAGAGGGTCAGAGGTCGGCTGTGTACTGAGCATGCTCCTACAATCCCGCCATGCAGTGTATTGATTTTCTTATTTTGACAGATCCTGATGGATAAGAGTTATGAAGCAAGATGGATTTCTTTTTGTCCACACTGACTTGGACAGTGTGCGTGCATTATTCTGTCCCATCGATTCCGCTCTCCCTTGGGTCTGTCATTCATGGCTAAGCAGAGGGAGTCATTGTCAGCAGCTTGTGTACACACGTGACCAGTGCTGTGTGGCATCGAGAGCTGCAGATAACGTGCACAGCCCGCGTTATCGGAGTGATCACAGAGAGCACAGCCGGTTCCACACAGTTGCTGACCTTTCCTCCTGCTTCTCTCTCACCCTGTTCCAAGCACCATCAAAGTAGAGCACGACAGGGCAGACACTGGGCCTTCAGCCATCTGCTAGAACAACGATTTGGATGATGGAATGAATGGCTTTGTGGCCAAGTTTGCCGATGATATGAAGGTAGATGGAGGAGCAGGGAATGTGGAGGAAACATGGAGGCTGCAGAGGACTTGGACAGGTTAAGAGAGTGGGCAGAGTGTACGGTCAAGCAGTTTGGTTGGAAAAATAAAAGGGCAGATTATCTTTTAAATTGGGCAAAAATGGAAAATCCCCAGAAGCAGAGACCTGGGAGTCCTTGTGCAGGATCTCCTGAAGGTAAACCTGCAGGTTGAGTCGGTGTTGAAGAAGGAGAATACAGTGTTGGCATTCATATCTAGAGGAATGAGATGCAAGAGACGGGATGTGTTACTGAAGCTTTATAATAACCCATTGGTGGGACCTGACTTGGAGTATTGTGAACAGTTTTGTGCTCAGAGGGGGCTCACGAGGATGATTCGGGGAATGAAAGGGTTATCATATGAGGAGCGTTTAACAGCTCTTGGACTGGACTCGTTGGAATGTAGGAGAATGAGGGAATCTCATTGAAATGTTTTGAATGTGGAAAGGTTGTTTCCCACGGTGGGAGAGTCTAGGACAAGAGGGCACAACTTCAGGATTGAAGGGCGTCCACTTAATACAGAGATAGGGAAGAATTTCTTCATCCAGAGGGTGGTGAATCTGTGGAATTTGTTGCCACAGGTGTTTGTGGAGGCCGGGACACTGGGTATATTTAAGGCAGAGATTGATCGGCTCTTGATTAGCCAGGGCATCAAAGGTTCTGGGGAGAAGGCCGGGCAGTGGGGCTGAGTGGGAAATGGATCAACTCATGATTAATTGGTGGGGCAGACATGAGAGGTTGGTTCAGAAGGTTAGGACACTAAGTTTACATAGAGCGGTTGCAAACTGAATTCAAAATTGGTGGGAGAAAACAGAGAGTGGTGGTGGATGGTTGCTTCTCAGATCAGAGATCTGTGTCGAGTGGTGTGCCTCAGGGATCTGTGTTGGGGCCATTATTGTTTGTTATCTATATCAATGACCTAGTGGTGAATTGGATCAGCAGGTTTGCTGATTACACAAAGACAGGAGGCGTCGTGCACTGTGAGGAAGATTTTCAAAGCTAATACAGGGATCTGGACCAGCTGGGAAATTGGGCCAGTAAATGGTTGATGGAGTTTAATGCAGACAAGTGTGAGGTGTTGCATTTTGGAAGGACAAACCAAAACGAACACTATAAATGGTCGGGTATTGAGGAGTGTGGAAGAGCTGAGAGATCTGGGGCTACAGATACATTGTTCCCTGAAGGTGGTGTCGCAGGTGGACAGGGTAAAGAAAGCTTTTGGCATCTTAGCCTTTATTAATCAAAGTATGGAGTATAGGAGTTGGAATATGATGTTGAAGTTATTCAAGGCTGCATTTAGAATATTGTGTGCAGTTCTGGTCACCCAGCAGCAGGAAAGATATCAATAAGATTGAAAAGGTGCAGAGAAGATTTACTAAGATGTAACTGGGTCATTAGGAGTTGAGTTACTGGAAAAGGTTAAACAGGTAAGGCTATGCTCCTTGGAACAAAGAAGAATGAGGGGAGATTTGATAGAGGTTTATAAGATTATGAGGGGTACAGACAGAGTAGATGTGAATGGGATGTTTCCTCTTAGATTGGGGGAGGTAAATATGAGAGGTCACAGCTTTAGGTTGAAAGGGGAGAAGTATAAGGGGAACATTAGGGCAACGTTTTTCACTCGGAGAGCGGTAGGAATGTGGAATGAGCTGCCATCTGATGTAGTGAATGCAGATTCAATCTTGAGTTTTAAAAATAACTTGGATAAACACATGGATAGGAGAGGTCTGGAGGGACATGGAATGGGAGCAGGTCAGTGGGACTAGCTAGTTTTATTGTTTAGCACAGACTGGAAGGGTCAAATGACCTGTTTTTCTGTGCTGTAAAATTCTATAGTTCTATGGTTCTAATAGGCCATTTCTAATGTCTCTAATGTCTTCTGGTCTTGTATATGTCAAACTATGATTCTGCCTCGTCCCACTGACCTCCACCCAGTCCATAGCCCTCCACACCCCTCCCTTCATGTTCCTGTCCAAATTCTTCTTCAATGTTAAAATTGAGCCTACATTCACCATTTCAGCTGGCAGCTCATTCCACACTCCTCCATTCTCTGTGTGAAGACATTCTAAACTTTTCCTTTTTCACTGGTTTGTATCTCACCCACCCTCGGTGGAAAAAGCCTACCGCATAATATTAAATTCCTCTATCCAATCTCCCATCATTCTTCTATGCTCCAGAGAATACAGTCCTAACCTGTTTAAACTTTCCCTGTAACTCAAAACCAGTGGAGACCCAGCTTTCACCAACACCAGGAGTGCAGGCTGTGGAGTGGGGCAGCTATGGGCCAGGAACTCAGGTGAGGTAGTACGAGGGCCAGGGAGAGGGGAACTGGGGACAGGGTGAGGGTCTAGAGGCCAGGGAAAGGGGGGTCTAGGGGCCAGGGTGGAACCCAGCAGGAATCCAGCTGGGGGGTGGCGAGAATCAGCTCCTGAGACAACCATGGCCTGGGAGCTGAGTCCGGAGGAGTTGAGCATAGCTGCACTGAACTTCAAGGCAGCAGCTAACTCCATGTGGCATCGATGAGGCCAGGGAGATGTGGTCAGTGGGCATGACGAGGGCACGTGGGGGTGCGGAAGGCATGCGGGGAGACGGGGGCACATGGGGAGATGAGAGCATGAGGGGAGACGATACGGCAGGGGCTTGGTAACGTATGCTCATTTGTTAATGAATGCTGCTCAGTAATGCGTGTGCCCGCTCGGATGCTGTCGGCGCTGCCTGGTGTCCATCTTGTGTGTGTGTTGCAGAGAGGAGAAGGAGCGATGGATTCGGGCCAAGTACGAGCAGAAGCTTCTCCTCGCCTCCCTGCCGCTGTCAGACATCCCCTTGGGCCAGCAGCTGCTCCGAGCGGTCGTGGAAGATGATCTCCGCCTGGTCGTCCTTCTCCTGGCTCACGGCACGAAGGAGGAGGTGAACGAGACGTATGGCGATGGGGACGGGAGGACAGCTCTGCACCTCTCCTCTGCCATGGCCAACGTGGTAATCACACAGTTACTGATATGGGTGAGTCTTCTGCATTACCAGTGCACATCCTCCATCCTGGTACCGCTGCCCTTCCAGCCCAGGACTGGAGGTGACAGCTCAGCATAGTTCCCTCCCTTCAGTGTCCAGTGGTGGGATTATCCTGCCCTCTGTCTATTGTTATTAGGGAGCAGGGAACCAGGCACCTCATTTTGTCCATACTAGCTGAGGTCTTCATCTTGTCCATACTAGCTGAGGTCTTCATCTTGTCCATACTAGCTGAGGAACCAGGCACTTCATCTTGTCCATACTAGCTGAGGTCTTCATCTTGTTCATACTAGCTAAGGTCTTCATCTTGTCCATACTAGCTGAGGTCTTCATCTTGTCCATACTAGCTGAGGTGCCATCCTGAATTAGTCCCATCTGACTGCCCTCAGCCGTAGTTTCTCCAAACCCTTCCTACCCACGCCTTTGAAACACATGGTCCCCATCTCTAGTACTTACTCCGGCTACCCACCCTCTGTGTGGAAAACGTGTAATTAAATCATCCCCCTCTCAGCTGATCTGGCCTCTAATTCTAGATTCCCTTATCCTGGGAATAAGGTTGTGGCCATCCACATTGACTCTGGCTCTCAGCCTCATTTCAGGGAGAATAGACCTAGATGTTCAACTACTGCTCGTAACACAAACCCTCTCCCAGTGCACACCCCTGACAATTATGCTCCTCTTCCAGCCCAGTGACCAGATTTGTACACAGTGCTCCACAACTCCAGACATGGGCTTCTCAAGGTGTGGGCATCCCGACTAGAGGCTGAGAGAAACAAGCCCTTCGGCCAAATTGCCATGCTAACCAAGACAGTCCCATTTGCTGCATTCCCAGCCACATCCCTGTGGAAATAATATTTAGACAGTTACGGTTGTCTGCTTCCTGTGGCAGCTTGTTCCACATACCCCACCTCCCTCTGTGTGTGAAGAAGGTCCCCTTCAGGACCCTTCCTCTTATCTCTGCCCCTGATGCTTTTATAAACCACTATAAGACCTCCTCCCTCAACTTCCTCTGCTTCCAGCTTCTCCTTATACATCATGTTCTTTGACCTGGAAAGAATCTCGTAAAACCCTAAAGGTGCGTGACCGGAACTGGGTAGATGTACACAGCCTCATAATTCACCTGCTTCAAACTCTCCAGATTCAATCTCCCCGAGTTACATCCTGCCCGGGTACAACCACCATGGGATCAACCTCCCCGGGTTACGTCCTGTCCTGGTTTGATCACCCGGGTAACGTCCTGTCCTGGTTTGATCTCCCTGGGTTACGGCCTGATCTGGTTTGATCTTCCCGGGTTACATCCTGCCCTAGCTTGATCTCCCCGGGTTAAGTCCTGTCCTGGTTTGATCTCCCCGGGTAACGTCTTGTCCTGGTTTAATCTCCCCAGGTTACATCCTGTCCTGGATTGATCTCCTGGGTTATGTCCTGTCCTGGTTTGATCTCCCCAGGTTATGTGCTGCCCTGGTTTGATATCCCCGGGTTACGTCCTGCCCTGGTTTGATCTCCCTGGGTTACGTCCTGTCCTGGATTGATCTCCCCGAGTTATGACCTGCCCTGGTTTGATCTACCCGGGTTATGTCCTGCCCTGGTTTGATCTCCCCAGGTTACGTCATGTCCTGGTTTGATCTTCCCGGATTACTTCCTGCCCTGGTTTGAGCTCACCGGGTTACGTCCAGTCCTGGTTTGATCTCCCCGGGTTACTTCCTGCCCTGGTTTGATCTCCCACAGTGCAACCTCTCACTCTTGTCCAAGTTAAACTGCATCTGCATCTTCTCGGTCCACCTCTCCCCTGGTTCTGGATCCTATTATAATCTAAGACATCCTCCTTCACTGCCTTTTACAAACTCCCTCCTCACCCTCCCACTCTCACTCCAGAGAACGGAGAAAATCAGAAGCAGGAACAAGACTCGACCATGTCATCCATTGAACCACTAAGCCGTCCACTGAGATCGCAGCAGTCTACCAACGTACTGTCATGCTCAGTACTCTGCCATCCAAGTCCCAATAGAGATGACCAACACCAGGGGACCCAGCACGGATCCCTGTGGCGCCCCTTTGGTCACAGGCCTCTAGTCTGAGTAGCACCCCTCCACTCCCATCCTCTATCTTCTACCATCAAACCAACCCTGGATCCTGTGTGATCCGACCTTCCTGGCCAGCCCACCATAGAAATGTGGAAACAGGAACAGGAAAAGCCATTCAGCCCTTCAAACCTGCTCCACCATTCACCACGATCACAGCTGTTCCAGTGGCCCTTCGTCCCCTATTCCGACTTTCTTTCCATACTCCCAGCCCTTTTTACTACAAGGGCCACATCCACCTACTTCTGAATATATCCAATGAATTGGCCTCAACAGCTTTCTGTTGGATGGTGTTCCACAAGTTTACCACTCTGAGTGAAGACGTTTCTTCTCATCTCAGTGTGAAATGATTTCCTCTTTTTATCCCCACTCATTGCACTAAATCCCCCTGAGTATAACCCTGGTCAATGTGGTCATTCTTCATCCGTCAGTCCTGCCATCCCAGGGATCAGTCTGGTGAACCTTCATAGCGTCACTCAATAGCAGGAATGTCCCTCCTCAGATGAGGAGACCAAAACTGTACACAACGCTCAAGTGTGGACTCACCAAGGCTCTGTACAACTGCAGCCAGACCTCCCGGCTTCTATATTCAAACCTCTCGCTATAAAGACCAACATGCCATTTACTTTCTTCCCCACCTGCTGTACCTGCAACCCACACTTCAATGGCTGATGCCCCATCACCCCCCAGGTCTTCCCCACCTGCTGTACTTGCAACCCACCCTTCACTGGCTGATGCCCCATCACCCACAGGTATTCCCCACCTGCTGTACCTGTGACCCACCCTTCACTGGCTGATGCCCCATAAACACTAGATCTTCCCCACCTGCTGTACCTGTGACCCACCCTTCACTGGCTGATGCCCTATGACCCCCCCAATCTTCCCCACCTGCTGTACCTGTGACCCACCCTTCACTGACTGCTGCCCCATCACCCGCAAGTCTTCCCCACCTGCTGTACCTGTGACCCACCCTTCACTGGCTGATGCCCCATAAACACTAGATCTTCCCCACCTGCTGTACCTGTGACCCACCCTTCACTGGCTGATGCCCTATGACCCCCCCAATCTTCCCCACCTGCTGTACCTGTGACCCACCCTTCACTGGCTGATGCTCCATGACCGCCTGTTCTTCCCCACCTGCTGTACCAGTGACCCCCCCCCCCCCCTTCACTGGCTGATGCCCTTTTACCACCAGGTCTTCCCCACCTGCTGTACCTTCACTGACTGATGTAGCATCACGCCAGGTGTTCCCCACCTGCTGTTCCTGTGACCCATTCTTCACTGACTGATGCACCATGACCCCCAGGTCTTGTCCACTGCTGTACATGTGACCCAACCTTCAATGGCTGATTTCCCCATCACCCCCAGATCTTCCCACCTGCTGTACCTGCGACCCACCCTTCACTGGCTGATGCCCCATCACTCCCCCCAGGACTTTCCCACCTGTTGTACTTGTGACCCACCCTTCACTAGCTGATGCCCCATGACCCCCAGGTCTTCCCCACCTGGTGTACTTGTGACCCACCCTTCACTGACTGATGCCCCATGACCCCCAGGTCTTCCTCACCTGCTGTACCTTCATTGACTGTGTATCGTCACCCCCAGGTCTTCCCCACCTGCTGTAGCTTCACTGACTGATGTACCGTCACCCACAAGTCTTCCCCACCTGCTCTGCCTGTGACCCACCCACCACTGGCTGATGCCCTGTACCCAGATCTCGTTGCACCTCCCCTTTTCTTCATTTGTCCCCATTCAGACTATAATCTGTCTTTGTGTTGTTGCCACCAAAGTGGACACCCTCATCTTTACCTGTATCATATCTAAAGTCAGAATGTACCTACCTAAACCAGGGAGACTAGGTCAGGATAAGGAAAAAGTTGGAGGGAGGAGAATTCAATCTTTTTGGTTTAGCCCTGCCTCACACTCACTCAGTCCTCTCTTACAACATCTCCACTCTCTGCCTCACACTCTGTCTCTTTCCCTATCTCAGTCCCTCTCTACCCTATCCCTCCCTCCAAACACCATACTCCTCCCTACCCCTTCTCTTTCTCTCTCTCTCTCTCTGCTCTCCCTCTCTCATCCTCCCTCTCTTGCTCCTTGCATCTCCTGTCCCTCTTTCTCCCTCTGTCCCCACTTGTCTCCCCTCCCCCCTCTCCCTGCCTCTTGCTTCCTCCCCTTCCCCTTCCCATTCTCTCTCCTCCCCTCCTCCTATCTCCCTTCCCTTCCCCATTCTTTCTCCTCCCTCCTTCCCTCTCCCTTCTCCCCATTCTCTCTCCCCTTTCCCTCACCCTCTCTTCCTCTCCTCCTCCCCCTCCCACCTCGCCATTTTCTCTTGTCCCCTTCTCCCAATCCTTTTCCCACTCTCCCTCTCTCCCCCCCACACCCCTTCCTTGCTCACTGAGTCGCTGTTGGTGTATGAATGACGGTGTTGCCATTTCCCTTGCAGTACGGTGTGGATGTGAAGAGCCGCGATGCCCGTGGTCTGACCCCGCTAGCGTACGCTCGCCGGGCAGGGAGCGCAGAGTGCATTGAGATCCTCACTCAGTACGGCTGCCCTGGAGACAACTTCATCCCGATGCCAACTCCAAACCTGTCCCGTCGGAACACCAATGTCAACAACAACTCCCAGTGGGAACTGAATCGAAGTGCCAGTATCATCTAATGTCGCAATGCCAGGAGACACTGATCCCAGCAGCGCTGTCACCGCCCCACTCAACCCTCCCTCCCCACAGCAGTCAGACTGTTGCTGCTATTAGCAGCTGGGTGATGGGTGGAGTGGCCAGCAGGAGCCCAGACTAATGGAGCTGAACAGCTATGACCCACCTATGTGGATGTGACGGGGAACTGGTGATGTGAGCATGGCCTGGGGAATATGTCAGCTCTGGAACACGGCGGTAATGCAGGAGAGGACGGGTCTCCATCTGGGAGCAGACATGGGTGGGTGATGTAGGTGGGGATGTTACTGTAACTCACCCACCTCCACCCCTACAGCGAGGGCCCACAGCAGCTTCACATCCTTCCTGCACCAGGCCCATTCGTTCCCCACCAGAACCTCCCAATTACAGCAGCTCTGCTCATCCACAGTGTCGCATTGTGCCATGGGAAGGGGGGTGCTGGCTTCCCACCCCACCCACACCCTTGACCATACTGTCCCCACACCATCCCCACCATCCCAATCCCCACTCGTCCCCACCATCCCCATTCCCCGACATCATCCTGTCCCCATCCCCACCCCACTTGCCTCACCCCACCCTGTCCCTGACCACATCCCCACCCCACTTGCCCCACCCTGTCCCTATCCCCACCCTGTCTTCGCCATCCCCAACCTAGTCACAGGGGCCCTGTAAATGTGCACCAAGGTCCCTGCACGTGGATGAACCTTGTCCCCTCTCACCATGAATCCCCCTCCTTTTGGGAAACGGCTGTGTGCTCTGGGACAGGTATAACCGGCACCATCATTACCCACAATCATTCTGCACACTCACTGTGCACACCCATTTTGCACACTCACTGTGCACGCTCACTGTACACACCCATTCTGCACACTCCCTGTGCACATCCATTCTGCACACTCCCTGTGCACACTCACTGTACACACCCATTTTGCACACTCCCTGTGCACGCTCACTGTACACACCCATTCTGCACACTCCCTATGCACACCCATTCTGCACACTCCCTGTGCACACTCACTGTACACACCCATTTTGCACACTCCCTGTACATGCTCACTGTACACACCCATTCTGCACACTCCCTGTGCACACCCATTCTGCACACTCACTGTACACACCCATTCTGCACACTCCCTGTGCACACTCATTGTACACACCCATTCTGCACACTCACTGTACACACCCATTTTGCACACTCCCTGTGCACGCTCACTGTACACACCCATTCTGCACACTCCCTGTGCACGCTCACTGTACACACCCATTCTGCACACTCCCTGTGCACGCTCACTGTACACACCCATTCTGCACACTCCTGTGCACACTCACTGTGCACACCCATTGTTCATTGACTAGTTATTCTGCCCCACATGCAACGTGCTCGGCTTAACATGGTGAAGCCAGGGCTGAGCCTGGACATGGGACGGGGGTTTTGAGGTTGTGTTGGGCGCGGCTGACAGGATGAAGGAGCTCACTGCTACGCCCAGGTTCCAGCTCCCATTCAGGTGCCCACCATGCCAGTGCCCACCTTGCCAGTGCCCACCTTGCCAGTGCCCACAGTGCTGGTGCCCACCTTGCCGGTGCCCAGTGTGCCAGTGCCCACCTTGCCGGTGCCCACTGTGCCAGTGCCCACCTTGCCGGTGCCCACTGTGCCAGTGCCAACAGTGCTGATGGAAGAGTGCCAGTGTCAACGCGTCGGTGCCCACATGCTAACTCTCACAGTTCTGGTGTTCACAGTCCCGGAGGCCACAGTGTCGGTTCTATTCCCCCACCCCAGAGTGATGCCAGTGGTCCTTCCTGTACCCAACTAATCAGCCCACCAGTGGATGGAACATTGGTGTCAGGGTCCAGCTGCAATCCACAGGACCAGGTCCAGTATTGCAGGACTACCCCGTGAAGGGGGCCACTGCTCTAGCACCAAAACAGTGACCATGAGGTCACTCCATTGAGTGAACTTCCTTCATTCCCCTGCACCCTGTGTAAAGGGTGGGTCATCATCGTGAATTGTGATTTAATTCTCTTCTGTCTGGATCAAGCGCTGTTAACAATCATGGAAGAAATTGCGCCCGAATGCTTTGTGTGGGCTTCTATTAACCCCTTCATGTCTGTATTCCAAGGCAGCGTGCTCTCCTGGAATCAAGTACAAAACACTAAAAATCTCTTTACACTTTAGAAATTAGGTTCATCTTACCATATTTATACATCACTCACCATAAAGGTACTCGTGTATAATATGTATATTCGAAATATTTATATTTCCGGCTGTAAATATTGTTTGGATGTTGCTGTGTTCAGCTTTTTGCTGTATGAGTGGACAGCCCTGACACATCCATCCACAGCTCAATAAAAGCAGCACGGCTGTGCCCAGTTCCTGGAGGAACATCAACGCCTCTGTCTCCTTCACTCCCCCCATCCCCCCACTCACTCACCCCCTCACATCCCCCCACTCACTCACCCCCTCACATCCCCCCACTCACTCACCCCCTCATTCACTCTTCTCCCACTCATTATCCCCCTCTCTCCCCCACTAACTCACCCCCACTTCTCCATCTCTCTCCCCTTCTCACACCCCTCACTATCCCTCCTTTCACTCACTCACCCCCTCAGTCACTCTTCCCCCTCTCACATGCACTCCCTGTATCACTCTCTCCCTCTCTCATACTTCCTGTCTTTCTCACACTCCCTCCATCTTCAGGTTGAGGAGGGCAGAGGTGAAGGGTTTGGCCCGAGTGCAGGAAGGTGGGACTAGGTTATGAGGAGACAGGAAGAGGGGGTGACGGGCACCGTTGGGAAAGAGGTGACGTAGGATCATTGTGGGTGGAGTTAAGAGCTGGCTGTTCTATCCAGTCCTCCAAACAGTACCAGGTTGTGGACAACAACTTACTGAGGCAGGTAGAAAAGGCGTGTCAGAAGGGCAATGTTTAGTCCTGGGGGATTTATCATGCAAGTCAATTGGGAAAACCAGGTTGGGACTGGGTCTCAAGAGAGAGGTTGTAGAAAGCTGACGAGATGGCTTTTTGGAGCAGCTTGCTGATGAGCCCACGAGGGGGTGGGCTGGACGGGATGAGGTGTCATGTAATGCCCCAGAGGTGAGTGGAGATCTGCAGGTAAAGAAACTATTAGGAGGCAGTGATCAAAATAGGATTGGGTTTAATTTGAGATTTAACATGGGGAAACTAAAGGCAGATGTGTCAGTATTTCAGTGGAGTAAAGGGAACTCCAGTGGCCAGACTGGAAGGGGGCCACGAGTAGGGAAGACGGCAGAGCAGCAATGGGTGGAGGTTCTGCAGAAATGGGGAAGGTGCAGGATAAATACAGACCGGAAAGGAGAAATATTCCAATGGGAAAATGTCACCAAGGTGGCTGATGAGGGAAGTCAACGCCAAAGTGAAAGCAAATGAGAGGCAGACAAGGAAGCGAAAATGAGTGGGAAGATAGAGGACCGGGAAGGTTTTTAAGACTTACAGAAGGCAACTAAAAAATCATAAGGAGGGGAGGAAGAAGTAGGAAAGTAGCTCACAAATAATATCAAGGGGGATCCAAAAAGCTTCTTCTAGGATATAAAGAGGAAAAGAGGAGACAGTGGATTTAGGACCAGGAGAAAACGTCGCTGGAGAAATAATGATGGAGACAGGGAGACAGCAGAGGAACTAGATGAGTATTTGGCATCAATCTTCACTGTGGAAGACACGAGCCGTGGGCCGGATGTCGAAGGGCATCAGGGAAGGAAAAAAGGTGCAGAGACTATTTCAAGGGAGAAAGGGTTCAGAAACCTGAATGGTCTACGGGTGAATGCGTCTCCCAGACCCAATGAATCGCACCCTTGGGGGCTGAAAGAGGGAGTGGTAGAGATGGTGGAGGCTTTGGGGATGATCTTTCAGGAATCAATAGATTCTGGCCAGTGTCCAGAAGACTGGAAAATCACAAATGTCACTCCACTATTCAAGAAGGGAGGGAGGCAGCAGAAGGAAATAACCATATAACCACTTACAGCACAGAACAGGCCGGTTCGGCCCTACTAGTCCATGCCGTAACAAATCCCCACCCTCCTAGTCCCACTGACCAGCACCCGGTCCATACCCCTCCAGTCCTCTCCTCTCCATGTAACGATCCAGTCTTTCCTTAAATGTAACCAATGATCCTGCCTCAACCACGTCTGCCGGAAGCTCATTCCACATCCCCACCACCCTTTGTGTAAAGAAATTTCCACTTATGTTCCCCTTATAATTTTCCCCCTTCAATCTTAAACCATGCCCTCTAGTTTGAATCTTCCCCCACTCTTAATTGAAAAAGCCTATCCATGTTTACTCTGTCTGTCCCTTTTAAAATCTTAAACACCTCGATCAAGTCCCCTCTCAATCTTCTACGCTCCAGAGAAAAAAGTCCCAGTCTGCACAACCTTTCCCTGTAACTCAAACCTTGAAATCTTGTCAACATTCTCGTGAACCTTCTCTGCACTCTCTCTATTTTGTTTATATCTTTCCTATAATTTGGTGACCAAAACTGTACACAGTACTCCAAATTTGGCCTCACCAATGCCATGTACAATTTCATCATAACCTCCCTACTCTTGAATTCAATACTCCGATTTATGAAGGCCAACATTCCAAATGCCTTCTTCACCACACCATCTACCTGAGTATCAGCCTTGAGGGTACTATTCACCATAACGCCTAAATCCCTTTGTTGCTCTGCACTCCTCAATTGTCTACCATTCAATGTATATGACCTATTTAGATTTGTCTTTCCAAAATGCAACACTTCACACTTATCCGTATTAAATTCCATCAGCCATTTCTCAGCCCACTCCTCTTGGTTTCCTATATCTCTTTTTAAGCTACGGTAATCTTCCTCACTGCCCACAATACCACCAATCTTTGTATCATCTACTTATCCAATTCTCCACCCCTTCTTCCAGATCGTTAATATATATATAACAAACAATAGTGGACCCAGGACTGATCCCTGAGGAACTCCACTAGTCACCGGCCTCAAATTGGACAAACAATTTTCTACCACTGCTCTCTGACACCTCCCATTCAACCATTTCTGAATCCATTTCACTACCTCCTCATTTATACCTAATGCCTCCACCTTTTTTCCTAACCTCCTGTGGGGAACTTTGTCAAAAGCTTTACTAAAGTCTAAATAGACAACATCCACAGCCTTCCCTTCATCAATCTTATTTGTAACCCCCTCGAAAAACTCAATCAGGTTTGTCAAGCATGATCTACCCCTGACAAAACCATGTTGATTACTCCCTATCAATCCCTGTACCTCCAAATATTTGTAAATACCATCCCTCAGAACACTTTCCATCAACTTACTCACCACAGACGTCAGACTCACAGGCCTATAATTCCCAGGTTTACATTTGGACCCTTTCTTAAACAGCAGAACCACATGAGCCACCCTCCAATCCTTTGGCACTACCGCCGTGACCAGTGACATCCTAAATATCTCTGTTAATGGCCCCACTATCTGTCCACAAGCCTCCTTGAGTGTCCTTGGGAATATTTTGTCCGGTCCCGGAGATTTATCCACCTTTATCTTTTTCAACACAGCCATCACTACCTCCTCGGCTATCCTTATATGCTTCATGACCTCCCCACTATTTTTCTTTACTTCAACTGGTTCAATATTTTTTCCCTAGTGAATACCGAGGCAAAGAAATCATTCAAAATTTCCCCTATTTTCTCTGACTTCTCACTCAGCCTACCCTCGCTATCTAAAGGTCCAATTTTATCCCTCACTAATCTTTTACTTTTAATGTACTTATAGAAACCCTTTGGATTTATTTTTACTCTGTCTGCCAAAGCCACTTCGTGCCTTTTTTTGGCCTTTCTAATTTCTTTCTTAAGATTCCTTCTACACTCCTTGTAGTCCTCCTTCAACTTCTCAGCTCCCTGCTCTTTATACCTCTTGTACACCTCCCATTTTCTCCTAAGCAAATTTCCAATATTCCTCGAAAACCAAGCCTCCCTATGACTTCCAGCCTTTCCTTTGATCCTCACTGGGACATAACTTCTCTGTACCCTCAAAATTTATTTTTTGAATATCCTCCATTTCTCATTTACACCCTCACCTGAAAATATCCTGTCCCACTCAATACTCCCCAAATCTCTTCTTATTCCTTCGAAATTTGCTCTTCTCCAATCCAGAACCTCAACTTTAGGCCCCTCCTTGCTCTTCCATAAAACTACCTGAAAACTAACAGGGTTATGATCACTAGACCCAATTGGATCTCCAACATTAATGTCTGATACCTGACGTAGCTCATTCCCTAACAGGACATCCAGTATTACACTGTCCCGAGTCGGTTCTTCTACTAATTGATTCAGAAAACAATCTTGAACACATTTAACGAACTCTAGCCCATCCAGCCCTCTAACTGTATGGGTATCCCAATCAATGTGAGGGAAGTTAAAATCTCCCATGATCACTACCTTATGATTGGCCGGTTCGCCTGATGTTGGAGTCGATTGTAAAGGATGAGGTTACGGGGTACTTGGGAGCACATGGCAGGATCGGCCAAAGCCAGCATGGTTTCCTTCAGGGTAAACCTTGTTGACGAACTGATTGGAACTCTTTGAGGAAGTGGTCAGCCAGCTGAACAAGGGAGATGCATTGGATGTTGTACGTTTGGACTTTGACGGCCTTTGACAAGGTGCAGCAAATGAGAGAAGGTAAGAGCCCGTGTGGTAAGAGGAAAGGTACTGGTGTGGGGAGACCATTGGCTGATTGGGAGGAAGCAGAGAGTCAGAATACATATCCTGGTCGGCTGGCGGTTTCTGGTTGTGACCCCCAGGGGTCGGGGTTGGGGCTACTTCTTTATTTGTTGCATATGAATGATTTGGATGGTAGAATACATGATTTTGTGGACATCGGTTAAGAATGAAAAGGAGAAAGTTTAGGAAGAGCTGAAAAATTCAGATGGAATTTAATGCAGACAAGTGGGAGGTTTTGCACTTTGGAAGGACAAACCAAGAAAAGACGTACATGGTTAATGGTTGGGCACTGAGGAATGTGGTAGAACAGAGGGATCTGGGAATAGAGATAGAGAATTCCCTGAAAGTGGTGTCACGGGTGGACAGGGTTGTTAAGAGAACTTTTGACATCTTGGCCTTCATAAATCAAAGTATTGAGTACAGGAGTTGGGATGTTGTGGTAAAGTTGTATAAGGCATTGGTGAAGCCAAATTTGGAGGATTGTGTGCAGTTTTGGTCATCAAATTATAGGAAAGATATAAACAAAATAGAGAGAGTGCAGAGAAGGTTCACGAGAATGTTGACAGGATTTCAGGGTTTGAGTTACAGGGAAAGGTTGTGCAGACTGGGGCTTTTTTCTCTGGAGCGTAGAAGATTGAGGGGGGACTTGATAGAGGTGTTTAAGATTTTAAAAGGGACAGAGAGTAAACGTGTATAGGCTTTTTCAATTAAGAGTGGGGGAGATTCAAACTAGAGGACATGGTTTAAGATTGAAAGGGGAAAATTATAAGGGGAACATGAGGGGAAATTTCTTCACGCAGAGGGTGGTGGGGATGTGGAATGAGCTTCCGGCAGACGTGGTTGAGGCGGGATCATTGGTTACATTTAAGGAAAGACTGGATCGTTACATGGATAGGAGGGGACTAGAGGGGTATGGACCGGGTGGTGGTCAGTGGGACTAGGAGGGTGGGGATTTGTTACGGCATGGACTAGTAGGGCCGAACTGGCCTGTTCTGTGCTGTAAGTGGTTATATGGTTATATAGGTTAGGACTTTATTCCCTGAAGCGTAGAAGAATGAGGGGAGGTTTGATCGAGATATTTAAAATTATGAGGGGGACAGACAGAGTAAATGTAGACAGGCTTTTTCCACTGAGGGTGGGTGAGATACAAACCAGGGGACATGGTTTAAGAGTGAAAGGGGAAAAGTTCAGGGGGAACATCTTCACACAGAGAGTGGTGGGAGTGTGGAACGAGCTGCCAGCTGAAGTGGTGAATGGGGGCTCAAATTTAACATTTAAGGAATTTGAACAGGTACATAGAGGGGAGGACTGGGTGCAGGTCATTTTCCATCCAGAAGGCAAATTAACTGGTCTGGCTCAGACTAGAAGGGCCGAAGACCCTTTTATTGTGCGGTAGTGTTCTATGGTTCTCTAGTTCAATGATACGAAGGTAGGTCCAGGTAGTGTGAAGAAAACATGGGTGGGGGGGGTGCAGACGGACTTACACAGATTAGGAGAATGGGTAGAGAAGTGGGAAATTAAATACAACATCGGAAAGTGGTCAAAAAATAAACAGGGAGACTATTTTAAATGGGGAGAAAATAGAAAAGAAAATTAATGCTGGAGAAATTCAACAGGTCAAACTGTCCTTTATGTAACAAAGGTTAAGATACATAACCAACATGTGCTCGAGCCCTTCAAGGTCTGAGCAAAAAGTGGGCATGCATCTGAACAAAATGACGGGAGGGTGGGGGGGGGAGCTGAGTGGCAGGGGGAGGAGCACAGGCCTACAGGCAGGAGCTAAGAGGTGGATAAGGGAGGGAGGGCACTTCAGCAAATGGTGGAGGGGGAATGGCTTTGTGAATGGAGAGGGGAGAGGGTGGAGAGCTGGAGGAAGGACAGAGGGATGGGGAGGGAGGAAGAATGGGAAGTGGGTTAGCAGAAAGTGTTGATGTCGATGTTAATGCCGTCTGGTTGGAGAGGGCCCGGATGGAAAATGAGGTGTTGCTCCTTCAATTTACGATTGGTCTGGGTAGGACAGTGCATGAGGCCTTGGACAGCCTCGTCAGTGGGGGGAGTGGGGTGCAGAATTGCAATGGGTAGCCACTGGATGATACCTCATTAATGTGGACGGAGCCGAGGTGCTCAGTGAACCGATCTCCCTATCTGCATCCATTCTCTCCGATGTAGAGGAGACCACAGCGGGAGAGCCGGATAGAGTAAGTGACCCCTGCAAATTCACATGAAGTGTTGCTACTTTTATAAGGGCTATTCGATGTGAGAGGAACAAGCTGAGTCTCGACGTGGACAAGATGGAGGAGATGATCGTGGGCTTCAGGGGGACCGGGAACCACCATCCGCCACTACACATCAACAACTCTGTAGTTGAGCCACCAAGTTTCTTGGAGTCACTTAACTAGTGACTTATCGTGGACAAACATTCCCTCACTTGTCAGGAAGGTGCAAAAGTGACTGCACTTCCTGAAAAGACTTAAGTGGGCAAGGCTATCGCCCACCATTATGTCAACCTTCTACAGGAGGCCTATTTACCTCTTCCCCATCGTTCAGCTCAATGTTGTTGCTGATGACAACGACTGAGTGTCATCTGCAAACTTGAAATACTGTTGAACCACTGAGAAGAGATTGAGGCAAGAATCATCAGTATGGGTACAGATACAGGGACATAGAGGGCAGTAGGATTAGTTTAAGGACTGAACCAGGGCTGAGGGGTGAGAGGGGGGCGCTGGGATCAGTGTCAGGACGGATACAGGGATATGGGGAATGAATGAGGCTGTTGGATCAGTGGAACCAGGGCTGAGGGGTGAGAGTGGGCAGTGGGATCAGTGCGGGGACAGGGCTGAGGGGTGAGAGGGGGTGGTGGGATCAGTTTGGGGACAGGTCTGAGGGGTGAGAGGGGGCAGTGGGATCAGTGTGGGGACAGGGCTGAGGGGTGAGAGGGGGCGGTGGGATCAGGGTGGGGACAGGTCTGAGGGGTGAGAGGGGCAGTGGGATCAGTGGGGGGACAGGGCTGAGGGGTGAGAGGGGCAGTGGGATCAGTGGGGGGACAGGGCTGAGGGGTGAGAGGGGGCGGTGGGATCAGTTTGGGGACAGGTCTGAGGGGTGAGAGGGGCAGTGGGATCAGTGCGGGGACAGGGCTGTGGGGAGAGAGGGGGCAGTGGGACTAGTTTGGATTGTACATTAACGAGCTGTGCGGGGAAGGGCAATCCAATCGGAGCTGTCTCACCAGCTCCCCAACCAGTGTCTGAGCACCTTTCCTGCCATCCTGACCTGTTTTGGACTGAAAGCTGGAATGTTTTTCCAGCATAGATGCCTGCAAACATTGACACAAGGCAGAAAAGACAATTACAAGTGTTGGGACCACTGATGCAACCCTTCATTGCCCATAACAGAATTAATTTACAAACACAACAAGAGTGTTGACAGGAGTATATTAAGGAGGCTCTACCTCTGAGATGGCATTGTGCTGCGAGCTTCCCAACTACTTAATTATATTCGGTAATAGGGTATGTAATTAAAAGCAATGCACAATGACAACAAGATAATTTATCAGAGCTGCAATGCATGCTGCGTCCAATCCAGTGTCCCCAGCTCCTTCTCAAGCTCACCGGGAGAGGCTGGTTCACTCTCCCCACTCAGCAGGCAACCTTGCTTGCACTGCCACCCCGACACCCCGAAGGGCAGTTGGATCAGGTGATTGGACAATAGCTCAGTTAAGGTCTGAAAGGTGAGGGCGGGGGAATTCCCTGCTATCTGTGAACATAGAATATCCTAGCACAGTATCCACAATGTTAGGCCGACCCATGTAAAGCTGCTGAACTATCTAACCCTTCCCTCCCTCAAACCCATAACTTTAATTCTCTTGCATCCATGTGCCTGACTTCTTAATGTCCCTATTGTATCAGCCTCCATTACCACCCCAGGCAATGTTATCCAGACACTGAGCACTCTCTGAGTTGAATAAAAACATATCCCTACCTCCTTCCCTTCACCTTGAACTCAGGTCCATTTCCTCCAGTTTACAAGTGACCTCACACTGGCAGTACTTGGGGCTGTGGTTGGTGGTGGGGTGGGGTTGGGTGGGGGGAATTGAAGTGTGTGGTGACAGACAGGTTGCTGCGGTCAGAGTGAAGGTGCTTGACAAGGTGATAACCCAGGCAAAGCAGCTTGAATGGAACGTCTGTGTTACAGAGGAGGAGGAACTGGACGTGTTAAAGTGCCACAAAGACTGAACCCTCCCCATAGTCTGACCAAGTGTGTATGTGCATCAGAATCGGGAGCCCAGACTGTGGGAAACATCCTTGCCACATCTACTCTATCCAAGCTTTTTTATGTTCATAATGCCTCTACAAGAACCCCTCATCCTTCTGTACTCTAACGAGTACAGTCTAAAAGCCCACAATCGCTCCTCATCTACTAACCCTTTCATTCCTGGTATCATTCTAGTAAATCTCTGAACTCTCTCCACCGCCAACACGTCTTTTCTTAAATAAGGTGCCCAAAACTGTACACAGTTACCTATTTTCACTCGTTTCGAGCACACACACACACATATATACACTGCTCCTGTCCAGCACCTTCATAAAAGTTACCAAAGACAAACTGATGCATGGTACAGGTAAACATGATCAGCCTGTATTGCCATCACCTGTATCCGATCAGCCCGAATCCAAAAATGCGTATAAAAGGCCTGGCATTTTGTGCTTCTACAGTAGTTTTGACAATGCAGGGAATCAAATGCAAATCTTACACCACTAGCTTCAAACAGAAAATAGTTACAAGAGCAGAAGGGACTGGCAGCTTGAGAGTTCGACGTTGGCGAAGAAAGATCAGAAACTATCTGCAGTGGATTCAGAAAAGCAGTAACAGGAATGATGTGTCAATAGAGTGACAGAAGAAGAATTGCAGGCTGTCCTAACATATTTTAATGAAGACACTGAACAAGAATCTGATTTTGAAGGATTTTTTTATTATTAAGTATTAATAACATAACACTTAACTCAACCCCACTCTGTGCAATTATGTGTGGGGTGGGGGGTGGGGGGGGGGGAGCAGGTCCCAAATCTTTACAGTTTAGACACAATTATGAAAAGTCGATTTTTAAAGTTCAGTCGCTGAAATCTTTTGTCTCAAAACTCAGAAACTTTACTGTTGTTCTCAAAACGGACAAATTCTTGTAGAGTTTCTTTCCGAGATTTCGTCATACGAGTGATTTCTTGCATGGAGGTCACGGAACTTGTTTTACACATTGATTTCACACCCAGGCAAGGGTTACATGAAGGGACCATTTAAAAATGGATAGGATAGAAGTGCTCTCTTTGACAAAGAGAAGTGAAGTGGCTCTTTCTCTTCAAAACCACCGATTCTGCGTACCTCCCATGTCAAAGAGAACACAAACTCAACAGTACCTCTCCCACTGAAGGCTACTGCATATCTTCCTTCAGGTGATGACTGGTGCAATATTAAAGATGCCTTCTTGGAGGTGTAATCACATGACATGACTTCACTCCTGATTCTGTTGAAGTCTCATCTCTTCCAAAAGTAGGAGTTGATGGTTCCAATTTGTCTGCTCAGGCCACAAGCAGACATCTTGTCATCAAAGCTTGTTTGAACAGATGCATCTCTCAGCAAAACCATTAGTTTCAATGAAGAATCACTTCTGATGGTCAGTCACGTGATGAGGAGGGAGAAGCAGGACATCAATCCCTAGAGGTCCTGGACCAGGAGATTCAAAAACAGTTTTAAAAAAAATGTCAAAATTAATAAAAATGGGCAAATAAATATCCCTACCTGGAAATAGTGGGAAAGAAAATGCCAGCCAAGCAAAGGCAGCCAGCAAGGTAGGGGGATCGGTTGGCCCCCGATCCAGCCCACCTCAAGGAGCCTTAGATGATGACACCAAGTCCAGGCCTGAAGCCCAAGAGGTCCTGTCGATGGAGGCACGAATTTCTGAGCGTGGTCGAAGCTCGCCTGGGAGGACAGTGCGAGGTGAGACTGATCCGGGGAGGAGAGGGGTCGTGGTCCCTGTTCAATCATTGGGGGGGGGTGAAGGGCCTGCGGAGAGGTCCAAGCCTTGAGGAGGGGAGTGCACCGCGTCCCTCCCCTCCCACCTGAGGACAATGTGAGAAGCACGCCTGGGAGCAGAAAGTAATGGGTGACCTCAGCCCCGTGTTGGTAGATGGCTCCAATGGAAATCCCAGCCAAGTTGGAAGCAACAAGGACGTTGAAAGCAACATAGGGAAAAAAAGACCTGTGATCCACAAGTGGAGCAGCATGGTGTCAGGAAGAGGGGCAAGGGGCGTGGAGCCCTCACTACAGGACATTTTAAAGGCCTTGGGAAGAAAGGATAGACTGGCCAGAGACTTAAGGGACAAAACAGGAGGATTGTACAACAATATGGGCAGATGGGAAATGCCCGAATTGGACTGACAGGGAGGGTGTCTGAAGTGGAAGAAAGAACTGGGGACAATGAGGACTGAAGAAGTAAATTGGAGAGGGAGGTTACTACATGAGAGGGGAGGGGGCAGAAAGGGGCACCGCTGGCAATTCTGATAGGGAAGAGTGTTCTGGTGAGAGTGCAGAGTGTGACTACAGATAAAGCTGGAAGATTTATACTGGTGCACTGTCAGATATATTCAGAACCCTAGACCTTGGTAAACGTCTATGCCTCCAACTTCGATGATGAAAAGTTCATACAGGACATTTTACTGAGATTGGCAGAGGGACAAGAGCACATCTTGGTTGGGTGAGATTTTAATTTCTGTCTGGAACCTGCCCTAGAAAAGTCAACAAAGAAAATAACTAAAAGAAAGGTGCCGAGGTCTACTATTGACAGAATGAATGAGCTGAATTTGATAGCTGTATGGAGATGGAAGCATCCTAGGGAGAAGGACTACTCCTTCTACTCAAAGCAATATGACTTCTTTTCTAGAATAGAATTTTTCCTGGCTTCATCCCATGTAGAGGGTAGGATCATAGAGGCTGAGTACACAGCAAAGCTTCTCTCAGGCCATTCATCTTTGATATTAGTGATGGAAATGCCAGATAACCAGGAGACAACATATAGATGGCGTTTCAATGAGTTGCTGTTAAAAAAAGACGGAATTTTGTAGTTTCATAAAAGCACAGATAGACTTGTTCTGTGAGGCCAACTGTACCTTTACTTCAGATAAATTCCTCCTATGGGACACCCTCAAGGCATATTTGAGGGGTCAAATAATTGGATACAGCAAAACAGCAAAAAAAGAATATATGAGGGAGGTGGTCGAATTAGAACAATAAATCGCTCGCCTAGACAAGGACTTTGAAAAATCAGGCTTAGAGGATCTTTATAGGGCTCTAACAAACAAGAAATTGAAATATAATATGCTCCAAATGTACAGTATGGAAAAGGCCATAATGTGGGGAAAACAAAAATATTATGAATTGGGTGAGAGAGCCCATCAAGTCCTCTCTTGGCAGCTGAGGACAGAATAGGCCTCAAGGATGATCAATGTAATACAAACTGGGAATGGCAGGGTCACCCATAAACCAAAGGGGATTAACGAACCCTTCTGTGAATTTTACGAAGGTTTATATAAATAAGAATTGGCATGGGGATCTGACAAAACTGATGAGTTCCTATCTAGAGTTACCAAATTTAGATCCAGCAGAAGGGCCTAAATTGTCCCTTCACGGAAAAAGAGATAGGAAAAGCTTTGAATTTGCTGTAGACTAACAAGTCTCCAGGGGAGGATGGGTTTCCACCCAAGTTTTATAAGGAATTTAGAGACTTATTGATGCCTCTCTATATGGAGGCGATGGAGACCCGTACCCTCCTGGAATCTTTTTCGACAGCAATCATCACGACGATCCTTAAAAAAGACAAAGATCCACCAACACCATCTTCTTCTTGACCCACTTCACTGTTAAACACAGACTATAAGATACTGCCCCAAGCCCTGGCAAATAGATCGGCGAAACATCTGCCGAAACTCATAAATAAAGACCAAGTGGACTTTGTGCAAAAAAACCAGGCAGCAGATAACATTGGCAAATGGTTGAGTATAATGTATCTGGCACAAACCAGAAACGAAAGGGGTCCAGCTGTGGCCCTGGATGCAGAAAAGGCATTTGACAGATTGGAGTGAGATTTCTTATTCAAAGTGCTGGAAAAGTTGGGGTTAGGGCCAACTTTTATAAATTGGATAAGGGCACTTTACCATGTGGCCAGGACTAAAGTTGTGACCAACAGACAAATTTCTCCAGCTTTTTCACTGACAAGATCAAGTAAACAAAGGTGTCCCCTGTCTCAAGCCATGTTCTTACTAGCCGTGGAGCCATTTGCCAGGATCCAGACATCAAAGGTTTTAGAGTAGGCCAGGAAGAACATAAAATCAATTTATTTGCTGATGAAGTACTGATGTATCTGACAGACCCAGCAAACGTTGTCCAAGCTGCGCTCCAATCTGGAGGACTATGGGGAGATCTCCAGCTATAAGGTCAATTGGGACATGAGCAAAATTATGCCACTTACTAAGGGGGATTACAGTCAATTCCAATTAAACAGTCATTTAAAGTGGCCACAAAATGGGATTAAATATCTAGAAGTCAGAATAAACAAAAACTTGAATAATTTATATAAACTAAATTATACCCCCTTGCTTGGGAGAATTAAGAAGGACTTAAATGTATGGATGTCCCTGTCCATAACTTTAGTGGGCAAGGTCAGCTGTGTTAAAATGAATGTGTTGCTGAGACTTCAGTGTCTCTTCCAGACACTGCCTGTGGCATTACCCTGGGGACCTTTCCAAAATTTGCTCCCACCAATAACAACCTTTTTATGGAATGGAAAGGTAGCCAGAGTCTCTATGGAAAAATTGGCCTGAGATTAGAGTCTGGGCCGATTACAAATGCCAGACTTCAAGAAATACTGTTGGGCAGCCCAGTCGAGAGACATCGCCTCATTCATTAAAGGGAGAGATGTACCATCCTGGGCACAAATTGATCTCCAAGGGGTAGATGAGAAGGTAGCAGATGACTGTATTTATAAATGGACTGTGAAATTGTTATCTGGGAAAACAGGCAGCCCTAAAACAAATTATCTTCATTTGGAATAAAATTAACCAATATCTGGGAATCAAAGTGATCCATCCCCAAAAACACCCCTAACTTCAAATTGATTAATACCATTGATGGTAGAACAAGATCCTAGACACCTGGCATTGTAATGGCATCAGGTGCATAGAGGACTGTTGCGTGCAGGGGCAACTAATGTCATTCAAACAACTCAGGCATAAGTATGATTTATTAAATAAGACGTTCCGCTGCTACCTTCTTTTCTGCAGGACAAATTAGGTCCAACTATGGCCCTGCCAATGTGCAGAGACATGGAGTCATGATTGGAAGGGGGAACACAAGGATGTATCTCTTGCTCCAAGCAGAAGGACCCAAACCAGGCCTTCACAAATCAAGGCAGAGGTGGGAGTTGGACCTAGGAATAACAACTTGTGTTTGTTGGACCAGCATGTCCGCAATTATTAATGCACGGTACAGGATGGTGCAATGCAATTTTCTACACCAGCTGTACCTGACGCCACAAAAATTGAACAGATCGAAACCAGAAACATCAGGCCAAAGCTTTAGATGTGGCATTGAGACAGAACCAGGACATGGACCAAGGTGAGACCCAGAAAAAATTGAAGGTAAAGAATTCCCACAAGTCCCAGAGTTGTTCCTGTTGGGAAACATAATGGACATAAGAGCACAATGAACCTCTCCAAATTTCAAATTCAATTTCTAATGATCGTATTAGCAGTGATGAGGAAATGCATAGTGGTTACCTGGAAGTCTGACTCCTGCCTGAGCATTACTTGCTCGAACAAAGAAATGCAGTGCTGTGTTCCCCTGGAGAAAATTACTTGCAACTTCAGAAAAAAGTATTACACTTAAGCAGCACTACTCTTTGCAGATGATGCCGCTTTAGTTGCCCATTCAGAGCCAGCTCTTCAGCGCTTGACGTCCTGCTTTGCGGAAACTGCCAAAATGTTTGGCCTGGAAGTCAGCCTGAAGAAAACTGAGGTCCTCCATCAGCCAGCTCCCCACCATGACTACCAGCCCCCCCACATCTCCATCGGGCACACAAAACTCAAAATGGTCAACCAGTTTACCTATCTCGGCTGCACCATTTCATCAGATGCAAGGATCGACAATGAGATAGACAACAGACTCGCCAAGGCAAATAGCGCCTTTGGAAGACTACACAAAAGAGTCTGGAAAAACAACCAACTGAAAAACCTCACAAAGATAAGCGTATACAGAGCCGTTGTCATACCCACACTCCTGTTCGGCTCCGAATCATGGGTCCTCTACCGGCACCACCTACGGCTCCTAGAACGCTTCCACCAGCGTTGTCTCCGCTCCATCCTCAACATCCATTGGAGCGCTCACACCCCTAACGTCGAAGTACTCGAGATGGCAGAGGTCGACAGCATCGAGTCCACGCTGCTGAAGATCCAGCTGCGCTGGATGGGTCACGTCTCCAGAATGGAGGACCATCGCCTTCCCAAGATCGTGTTATATGGCGAGCTCTCCACTGGCCACCGTGACAGAGGTGCACCAAAGAAAAGGTACAAGGACTGCCTAAAGAAATCTCTTGGTGCCTGCCACATTGACCACCGCCAGTGGGCTGATAACGCCTCAAACCGTGCATCTTGGTGCCTCACAGTTTGGCGGGCAGCAACCTCCTTTGAAGAAGACCGCAGAGCCCACCTCACTGACAAAAGGCAAAGGAGGAAAAGCCCAACACCCAACCCCAACCAACAAATTTTCCCTTGCAACCGCTGCAATCGTGTCTGCCTGTCCCGCATCGGACTTGTCAGCCACAAACGAGCCTGCAGCTGACGTGGACTTTTTACCCCCTCCATAAATCTTCGTCCGCGGAGCCAAGCCAAAGAAAAAAAGAAAAAAGATTACACTTAAAAAAAAATTTGGTAACATACTTCAATTCTTCAGGAGCACGATTATAATGTGCACCATTAAGCCTCACCGCCCTACCTTCCCCATCTACTCCTCAATCAGCCAGGGTGGGAGGTATTCCCAACCAAGAAAAGTCGAGAAGAAAACAGCTGAGCACTGGCCAGCCATGTCGTGACAAACCCATAAAACCCTGATATATGTCTTATACCTTTGTTGTGAGTGTCTTGAAAGTTGTGTGTAACTGTGGTTAGTTAAGTGTTAAATGTGGTGGGGGGGGGGGTGGGGGGAGATGAAAAGAGCTTGAACTCTGTATAAAATGGATAATTGTAAACATTGACCCTGATAATGTTGATAACTGAGTTTAAGTTTGGAAAATCATAAATAAAATATTTTTAAAAAGAATCACTTTTGACTTTCACACAGCTTCAACTGAACAATTAATTAACAGACAATTCGCCTCTCAAAATTGTTTCTTAACATCGCCTCTGCATGGACATCCCAGCCAATGTTCTTAACGAATTCTAAGATGGCCTTCTGGACTGAGGGCTGGCTGTACTTTTACGTACTTTACTGTCCTGGGACTCCAACATTCGTTCTTCTGTGGGGACAACGATGTCCAACACTACTGCCATCGGACACTACTGCCATTGGACACTACTGCCATGAGGTCCAGCTTGTCAGAATCCTGGGGTCCTCCAGCACCCCGAGTCCCTCTCGTCGATGGATTTCGCCAAAAAGTAAGCTACCCGATTGTGCCTTGCCCAGCGGGAATTATGACGTAGTAAATGTCTGCATGAGGCGGTGCAAGGATTCAGGAGCCACACACAAACCATGACAATGCGGATGGACACCTCCAGGACAAACTCGACGCCTCCAGATAGGGAGTTCGCCTGTCATTGAATGCCTCAGATGAAGAGGTGGGGGATCACCTTGTCCGGTGTTTTGAGCCAGAATCTTGATTCTCGATTCACCTTAATGCCATGGAGATATCAACAGTCCAGGTTGGCCGCAAGTGCAGATCTCCAGGCAGTTGTAGCTTCAGTCACAGTGCCCACCGAGTTACCCATGATCTGCCCCGGCCGATTGAACCATATGATGGTCTTTGCAAACTCTGGTAGGTCAACTATGTCTCACAGAACTGAAGTGGATGAACCCTAACCCTAACCCTAACGTCTTCTGCGTGAGGATGGAAGCCGTGAATGATGTGACCCACCATCCTTCACCTCTGAATGAAGAAAAGCCGTAGATATCTCCTTCCAGGGCCACAACCAGGCCCGAATGGCTGCATGAATTTGCTTGTCGAGGCCCTTCAGGATGTTATAGTGGGCCAGTTAGTTAAACCAGCTCGTGGACAAGTCTTCCCACACTGTCACAGAGGTCGACCAGCTAAAAGACAGACAAACCTTTTTGCTGGCCCTGGTGAGGGGGGGGGGGGTGGGTGGGGTGGCACCGTGTAGCGGTGCTATGACAGTAATACAACTTCCAGAAGGCATCGAACTGGCCATGTGACGTCAGTGCTCGATGATCGAGCACGTGATTCTGGCTTTTAAATGGTTGCGTGAGTGATGAAGAGTAAATCTACAAACGCCTGGTGTGATTATTTTGTCATGTCCACTGCAATTCCAGTGGCCACAGGCCACCCTCAATGGAAAAAGCATCCCTACATTTACTCTGTCTGTCCCCCTCATAGTTTTAAACACCTCGATCAAATCAGCCCTCATTCTTCTACACTCCAGGGTACAAAGTCCTAACCTGTTTATTCTGAATCTTGAAAACCTTCCTCGCTGTCCACAATGCCTCCAGTCTTAGTGTCATCTGCAAACTGTTTTCCTTATGGTAGGAAGGATATAAACAGAGTGGAGAGAGTGCAGAGAAGGTTTACCAGAATGTTACCTGGGTTTAAGCATCTAGAGTCTAGGGAGAGATTGGACAGATTAGGTCTTTATTCTTTGGAGCGTAGAAGGTTGAGAGGGGATTTGATAGAAGTATTTAAGATTATGAAAGGGATAGACAGAGTGGATGTGGATAGACTATTTCCGTTAAGAGGAGGAAAGATTAAAACAAGAGGACATGAGTTAAGAGTTAAGGGGCAGAGGTTTAGAGGTAACATGAGGGGGAACTTCTTTACTCAGAGAGTGGTAGCCGTGTGGAATGATCTTCCGGGAGAAATAGTGGCGGCAGAGTCAATTGTATTATTTAAGAAAAGGTTGGACAGGTATATGGATGAGAAGAAGATGGAGGGTTATGGGCATTGTGCAGGGAGGTGGGATTAGAAAGGGGTGTTTGGTTCGGTGCGGACTAGAAGGGCCTAATGGCCTGTTTCCGTGCTGTAATTGTTATGTTATGTTATGTTAGACAAAGTTAAAGAATTTCTTGTCTGTTACATTCTAAAGGAAGTATTACGTGACCACAATGGAACCTTTACCTTTATAGATATCGATGACAAACAGTGGTCCCGGCACCGATCCTCGAGGCCCCACAAGTCACAGCTTCCATTCTGAGAAGCATCATCCACCACTACTCTCTGGATTCTGCCTGCCCTTACCCTTACCTTCCTGTTCCTCCCTCCCTCCCTATACCCCCTCGCATATAAACTATATGAAAGATATAAATGAGATATATAGTTATTTGAAGTATAGAAAAGGAAGAAGAAAATAGTTTCCTGAATTGGTTCACTCACTGGGATCCCACAGTATTTGTACAGCCATTTTGGAAAGGCCAGACATACATTTTACATATTTATCCCTAAACTTTGCATTAGCAATGTCTAAATTTGCACAAAGGCAGCGAGTTGGAGGAGGGGGCGACCAGAGTTCAGGCAGTGTTCGGAGCAGGAGGAGCAAGGTGAGAGTGATGGGGCTAATTGATCAAGGGCCAATAAAAGGAGGGTAAGGCAGAGGAGTGGCCCAGTGAGGGACAGCCCAGCGGGGAGTGGCCAGGTGAGGGAGTGGCCCGGCGAGGGAGCGGCCCGGTGAGGGACAGCCCAGTGGGGAGTGGCCCGGTGAGAGAGTAGCCCATCGGGGAGTGGCTCGGTGAGGGAGTGGCCCGGTGAGGGACAGCCCAGTGGGGAGTGGCCCCGTGAGGGAGTGGCCCGGCAAGGGAGCGGCCCGGTGAGGGACAGCCCAGCGGGGAGTGGCCCAGTGAGGGAGTGGCCCGGCAAGGGAGCGGCCCGGTGAGGAGCGGCCCAGCGGGGAGTGGCCCGGTGAGGAGCAGTCCGGTGAGGGACTGGCCTGGCGAGGGAGTGGCTCAGTGGGGAGTGGTCCGGTGAGGGAGTGGCCCAGCGGGGAGTTGCCCGGTGAGGGACAGCCCAGTGGGGAGTGGGCCGGTGAGGGAGTGGCCCGGTGAGGGAGCGGCCCGGTGAGGAGCGGCCTAGTGAGGGACAGCCCAGCGGGGAGTAGCCCGGTGAGGGAGTGGCCCGGCGAGGGAGCGGCCCGTTGAGGGACAGCCCAGCGGGGAGTGGCCTGGTGAGGGAGTGGCCCAGCGGGGAGTGGCCCGGTGAGGGAGTGGCCCGGTGAGGGAGCGGCCCGGTGAGGAGCGGCCTAGTGAGGGAGTGTGGCTTCGAGACTTTGGCTCAAGAGCTTCGGCGAGCAGAATCTGAGGTCGAGCGTATCTGGATTAAGGTAAGATTGCATATTTGTCACGTATTAACTTTTTGTTTTTTTCTCTTTGTACGGTGAGGGTGAGAGAGAGATGGGATGTGGAGGAGGGCAGTTTGCTGTTCTCAGTGTCAGATGTGGGAGGTCCTGGAGTCTTCTGGCCTCCCAGACGTCCACGTCTGCACTAAGTGTGTTGAGCTGCAGCATTTCAGGGACCGGGTTAGGGAACTGGAGAGGCAGCTCAATTACCTTGCTCTGGTCAGGGAGAGCGAGGCTGTCGTAGATAGGAGTTATAGCCAGGTGGTCTCACCAAGGCCATGGGAGGAGTCAGTGGGTTACGGTTAGGAGAGGGAAAGGGAAGGGACAGGTATAAGAGAGGGCCCTTGTGCCTGTAGCCCTCACAATAGGTACTCCTCCTTGAGAAATGTTGGTGGGGGGGGCAGTCAGGCTGGGAAAGCATCAGTGGCTGTACCTCTGGCAAAAGATTGGCCTCTGTAGCCCAGAAGGGTAGGGAAAGGAAGAAACAGTATCATGCATCTGGAGAGGCCCTTGCCTTTTGGTTGTCGAGTTCAGCCTTGTTGATCTTTGCATGGTGCTATTCTGATGCGCCGTTGTCCTGTTTTGCTCTCCAGAGCATGTCTGGCCAGGTTGCGACTTTTTGGCGGTCACTGAAGTCCTCGGTGGCCAGCGACAGTCAGGCGTCATCAGGTAGTTCCTCCAGAAAAATCTGCTCAAAGATCAGGCAAGGCTTGTGCCCCTTGGCCAAACCCAGAATATCGCTTATGAGGACAGATAGGGCCCTGTCCCCAGGCCATCCTCCGTGCAACAAACGATTAGCGAACTCACCCAAAAGTGCGGGTTAATAGCTCTTTTAGGGCCTCATATTTGCCCTGTTCTGGAGGCCGCTGTAGGAAATCAAGGACCCTTTGCCGCAGTGTCCTAGGCTAGTGAGCTCACCACATAGTCATACTTCGTGGGATTGGTGGAGCATGCTGAAGGTGAAATTGAGCTTCAGCCTGTTCGAACCACAGCAGTAGTTGCGATGTCCAGAACGTTGGCAGTTTTAGTGAAACTGCGTGGAGCATGGACAGATTGATAATCATCGGATCCAAATTCCGCTTGGACTAGTCAGGGTCACTGATGTAGGGAGGTGCACTGCAGAGCGAGAGAATGACACACATACGGGTGTAAGAGAAGTCAAGACTGATTTATTCATCTCCCCAGCTCTGCTTTTATAGACCCAGCTTCCTGCCACTGGGCCTGATTTTCCCGCCGCTGCGAGTGGATATGACATCACTGGTGAGCTGGCTTTTGATTGGCTATGGTTTCCACCATGCTAGGTCCCGGCCCATGAAGGCCATTAGAGTGCGTGGGCTTTCCATGCTCGCCACATTAGTCTGCTATTTTGAGCGTCAGCTCGATTGCCAGGTAGTGGGCCGCTACAGTTCACTCCATAGTTAAAACTCCAGAGAGAAGATGTGACAACACACAAGATGACTGTCATTTCAAAAAAGCTGTTTGGGAGACTTTTGAAGGCCAATCTTGAGTGAGATTGAGTTGTTAGATCACAACCATCTCAAGTGCCAAGAAGGGACAGACTTTGTGTCTTCAATTAGCTTTGCTGAGACAATGGAAGAGTATTTGTGAGAATTTTACAAGTCCGTGTTAATGGATCAGCATATACGAACAGTTCCAGGCTCAGGATCTGAAAACCTTTCAGTAATGGTGGTGAAGAAGGCTTTGATCTGTTGGCCTTTATCAATCAAACCCTAGAATATAGGAGCTGGGAGGTGATGCTGAGACTGTTCAAGGCATTGGTGAGGCCAAGTTTGGAATATTCTGTGGAGTTCTGGTCCCTAAATATAGGAAGGATATCAATAACATAGAGAAGGTGCAGAAAAGATTTACTAAAATGTTGCCTGGATTGCAGTAGCTAGAATACGGAGAAAGATCGAGTAGACTGGGTCTTTATTCATTGGAGTGTAGAAGGTTGAGGGGGGATTTAATAGAGATATTTAAAATGATGAGGGGGATAGATAGAGTAGACATGAATAGGCTTTTCCCCTTGAGGGTAGGTGAGATTGGTGAGTTAAGGGTTGGGGGGGGGAAACTTTAGAAATAATGTAAGAAGATGCTTCTTCACTCAGAGAGTGGTGGCTGAGTGGGATTACCTTCCGAAGAGGTGGTTGAATCAGGGTCAGTTTTGTCATTTCAGAGAAGGTTGGATGAGTGCATGGATGTGAGGGAATTGGAGGGTTATGGGCAGGGAGCAGGTAGGTGGGACTAGTGGAGTTCACTTAAATCAGGGCAGACTAGAGGGGCCGAGATGGTCTGTTTCTATACTGTAGTGGTTATATCAAGACTGGTGCCAGGTTTAAGTTGCTGGTTGAAAGTTGCTCTTCCAAAAGGGGTCATGTGTTTTTGCAAACAGAGATAAAACATTCATTCTTGGGGTGAGAGAAAGACTGAGAGATTCAGCAGTAGTTGGGGTTGAAGGCTGCAAGTTTGCAGACCCTGCTGCAAGACCCCGTTTCAAGATTGGTTTTGTGTTCCAAGCTCAGCCTATTATAAATCTCTGTAGTCATTTCCAGAGGTTGTGGCTGGTAATTGTGTTTCTCTTGAAATGGGGGAAAAACTCCTTGTGGTGACCTGGAAGAGGATATCTTTTGGAAAAACTCAAGAGGGGGAAAATTTCTTCAGTAAGACACTTCAGTTGCTGATTGGAAGGAGATCAGTTTGTGTATGTCCCAACAAACATCTCTCTGAAACATACAAAGACTTTCCTGAGGGATAATAATTCAAGTTCAAGCACCAGAGCTTGGGGAATATAATAACGGTTTAATTCTGTGCACAGTGTGAAAGATTGCCTGATACCAGTGAACATGGAGAAGTGAAAAGAGAAAGATTGGACAGTGAAAAAGAATTTTCCTGAGCACATAAACATGACATACATGTACACTTAGAATTAGAAGGAACCAAGCCATGAAAGACCCCAACAATGAAGACGCTGTTTACATCCGGTACCGCACGGATGGCAGTCTCTTCAATCTGAGGCGCCTGCAAGCTCACACCAAGACACAAGAGAAACTTGTCCGTGAACTACTCTTTGCAGATGATGCCGCTTTAGTTGCCCATTCAGAGCCAGCTCTTCAGCGCTTGACGTCCTGCTTTGCGGAAACTGCCAAAATGTTTGGCCTGGAAGTCAGCCTGAAGAAAACTGAGGTCCTCCATCAGCCAGCTCCCCACCATGACTACCAGCCCCCCCACATCTCCATCGGGCACACAAAACTCAAAACGGTCAACCAGTTTACCTATCTCGGCTGCACCATTTCATCAGATGCAAGGGTCGACAATGAGATAGACAACAGACTCACCAAGGCAAATAGCGCCTTTGGAAGACTACACAAAAGAGTCTGGAAAAACAACCAACTAAAAAACCTCACAAAGATAAGCGTATACAGAGCCGTTGTCATACCCACACTCCTGTTCGGCTCCGAATCATGGGTCCTCTACCGGCATCACCTACGGCTCCTAGAACGCTTCCACCAGCGTTGTCTCCGCTCCATCCTCAACATCCATTGGAGCGCTTTCATCCCTAACGTCGAAGTACTCGAGATGGCAGAGGCCGACAGCATCGAGTCCACGCTGCTGAAGATCCAGCTGCGCTGGGTGGGTCACGTCTCCAGAATGGAGGACCATCGCCTTCCCAAGATCGTGTTATATGGCGAGCTCTCCACTGGCCACCGTGACAGAGGTGCACCAAAGAAAAGGTACAAGGACTGCCTAAAGAAATCTCTTGGTGCCTGCCACATTGACCACCGCCAGTGGGCTGATATCGCCTCAAACCGTGCATCTTGGCGCCTCACAGTTTGGCGGGCAGCAACCTCCTTTGAAGAAGACCGCAGAGCCCACCTCACTGACAAAAGGCAAAGGAGGAAAAACCCAACACCCAACCCCAACCCACCAATTTTCCCTTGCAACCGCTGCAATCGTGTCTGCCTGTCCCGCATCGGACTTGTCAGCCACAAACGAGCCTGCAGCTGACGTGGACTTTTACCCCCTCCATAAATCTTCGTCCGCGAAGCCAAGCCAAAGAAGAGAGAATAAGTAAAATATTGATCTTATTATGTATTAAGAAAACCAGTTCTGTTTAAGTAGCCATGGTCTTGGTGAATTTATGTTGCTGCAGCTTCTGAGTCCTTTGGGCTCATAACAGTTTTGTGATAATAAAGTCCAACACCACCCCTCTCTATTTTATGGCCATGACCAGAGTCACATGATCTAACGGAAGTCAGAACCTCCTCCCCTCCCCAACTCCCGGTACATTTTTCTTTAATTCTTTAAATCTTACTTAAAACTTTATTAGAAAAAAAACCCCATAAACTAGACAATAAAGGAGTATTAAACATGCAATATTTTGAATTACTGTTCCTTGAGAGAACTGCCAGACAAATTTTGTCCTTCAAAGAACAGTGACATCAGCAAGTTTTCTTATTCTTTATTCCTCCTGAACTCTTGGAACCTTTTGTGTCAAATCTTTTGCTCGCACAAAGCTCAAAAAGGACTTATTTTCTCCAGCAGGTATGTCTGCAGAGTCACCAGACCTGGGAATTTTGATTGGAAGACTTTTTTTTAATCAAAAATTGCTCCACCCCTTTCCTTAGAATTAAACAAAGAAGACACGACATATCCAACTGTCCTGGGTAAACTTGTACCTCTCATTTTGTTCATTTTAGATTGGTCACAGTGTTTGAGCTAAGGAAAGAAAATAGACACACACACCGAGAGCAGTTCAGTTTATACAATTCAAAAGCTGATTTCACACTACAATATGCAAGCCCTTCCCAACTATACTTATCAATGCCTGGACTGGACCCAACTGCCAAAGCGAGGCAACGACTGCACACTTATAGTAGGTTGTCAGGGCGCCGGTAGCAGCTTCTCCACCTCCCCCGACCGGGACGTTGGCTGGACTCCAGAAGTTCTTCTTCTTGCTGAGAGATGTTGCCACCTCTCGGAGAGTCTCAAACTCCAGCAGTGGGACCATGGCTTATATTACCCAAAAACTGCCAAGCACCCACTCCCAGCACAGCAAGAAAGATAAGCAAGCAAGCTAGGCTTCTATCGAATAACATAATTTTCAGCTTATCACTTTGAATACAATGGTTTATTTTGCATTAAGGCTAGGCCTCTGACAATCTGTGACCAAAACAAGCAGGAAGATTAAATGTTCTTGGTACACAGATGTCCTTTCGTCAGATAACAGCATCTCTGGCCCCTTGGTGGAATTTTGCTTATGTCTGCTGATTCAGGTTCTCAGCCTTGCAGAAGCTATTTCATCTATTTCATCTCAGTGATAGATGAATACTCCTGTTTCCCATTCGCTGTCCCTTGCTCCATAGCCTCCATCACTTCTGTTATCAAGGCACTGGTGCAGATCTTCACCATGTTCAGATATCCGGCCTTTCTCCACAGCGACCAGGGGTCTAACTTCATAAGTGAGGAGCTGCACCAGTACCTGGTGGTGTGAAGCATCACATCTAGTCACACAACTATATACAACCCCATGGTCAATGGGCAGGTGGGATGTGAGAATGGGCTAATCTGAAAGGCACCCTCCTGGCCCTTAGATCAAAAGGGTGGCCCATCAACTTCTAACAGGAGGCCCTTCCCGAGGTGCTCCATGCTATATGGTCGCTCTTGTGTATGGCTACCAACCAGACCCCTCACGAACGCCTCTTTTCCTTCCCCAGGACATCGGCAATGGGAGTCTCACAGCCAGCATGGCTGATGTCTCCAGGACCAGCCATCCTCCGTAGACATGTGAGGACTCACAAATCCGAACTGCTGGTCAAGCAGGTGCATCTCCTCCATGCCAACCCACATTACGCCTACGTGATGTACCCCAATGGACGTGGGGACACTGTCTCAACTCGGGACCTGACACCGGTGGGACCCCAGACCCCCATCCCAGGCACCCTTGGCATCTCCAGAACCCTCACGGAGCCAATATCCACCCCCACCCACCATCAACAACAAGATCCCGCGATCCACTCCAGACCTACACCACACCCCCTCACTGCTATGCACCACCCTGTCCACACTGCCGGCTGCCCCGACCACCTCTGACCCAGTCAACTTTCAGTTGGCCCAGTCCCCACCGACTCTTGACCAGGCACTTGTCCTGTAATGGCTCCGGAGCCAATGGCGACCACCAAATCGTCCGAATTTGTAAATCTGTAAATATATTTTTCTCTCCCAACGACATTGTATGTAGCGGACACTCAGCATGAAGACCATGGTGGATGCCGCTCCCCCCTCCCTGGGACTCATTTTACTAAGTGGGTGAATGTGGTGATACAGCCACTGGACTGTGTGTGACTGCTTGCACCCATCCACTCTCCTACCTGCCCACTGCAGGGGTGACCCACTGTACCTGAAGGGAGGGAACCTGGGAGACTGGCTCCACCTACTCCCTGCCAATCACCCGCCCAGAATAAAGGCTCAGGATGACCCCTGAGCAGGAGCAGAGCACACGGAGCCAGAAGGGACACTGAACCTTGTGTGCGCTTTAAGCTAATTAAAGCCTGTTGTCCAGCTTTCATGGTTTGAGCTTGTTTGTTCACATTGCAGCACATCACACCCTTCCCCCCTCTCTCCATATCCCCCCTTTCCCCTCCTCCTCTCCACCCCACCCATCTCACCCTCCTCCCCTCCCCCTCTTTCCTTTTTCTCTCCCCCTCTCTCTCCCTCTCTCCATCCCCCTCCTTCTCTCTCCCCCCTCTCTCCCCCTCTCCCCTTGTCTCCCCTCTCTCCCCCTCCCCATTCACCCCTTCGCCCTCTCCTCCCCCCTCTCCTTCCCTCCCCTCTCTGGTCAGCTGCAGGCTCAAGATCACTAAGGTAGAAGTGGTGGGAAGTGTCTGTTGGTGGTCAGTGGTGATAGGAGGAGTGCCCAATGATGCCAGGTCCTGGATCGAGACCGTCCTAGAGCCCATCAGGGAAAGACAACGTGGAGAAAGCGGACCATCTTAACCACTGGGTTAGTCTTAGATGCCTGATGTCTCTTTGGGGCAGGACGGGTCTTGGGGAGGTCAGCCAGGTGGGCAGCGTAGTCCCTGACAGACTTCATAGAGAAAACAAACATCGTTCATGAGGCACATTGTTGGTGGCCCTACATGAAGGTGACTGGACGAAGTGGAGGGTGTCTGGGAGGACTTCCTGCCAGTGGGAGACAGGGAGGCCCTGTGACCTCAGTGCCAGGAGGATGGTTTTCCAGACCGTGGCATTTTCCCTTTCCTCCTGTCCATTTTCTCTAGGGGTCTAGCTGGTGGTCTGTTCATGGTGATGCTCCTGGCCAGCAGGTACTGCTGGAGCTCATCACTCATGAATAAGGTCCCCTGGTCACTCTGGATAAAGCCGGGGTACCAAAGAGCATGAAGATATTACGGATGGCCTTGATAACTGCGGCTGTGGTCAGATCTGGACATGGGATGGCGAAGGGGAAACGGGAGTATTCATCGATGATTAAAGAAGTAGACATTCCGGTTGGAGGAGGGGAGGGGCCCCTTGAAATCAATGCTGAGGTGCTTGAAGGGGCGGGTTGCCTTGATCAGGTGCACCTTGCCTGGCCAGTAGTTTTTTAGTCATTGTCCGGACTTCTTTAACGGAGTGCGATAGATTCCCAGCTTTGATAAAGTGGAAAAACTCGTTACTGTGGGGTGATAGAGGTTATTATGGAGAGTCTGCAGTTTGTCATTTGGACACTGACACAGGTCCCACGGGATGGAGTATGCAGGGGCTCGTTAAGTTTTCTGGGCCGGATGTCGTCGTTGTAAGTGGACATCTCAGTTCTCCACCCGAGGATCTTAACGTTCTTGTTTTTGCCCCTTTGCTTATTGTTAAGTATGAATGCGACTGCACACTGATCCGTGAGGAAGCTGAGGCAGTGCCTCCAGAGGTGTATGAGGTCCATGATGGCCTGGGCCCCCTTCTCAATGGAGGAGTGGTAAATTTCAGGGCCCTGGAGGGTGTGGGAGAAAAAGGCGACGGGCCTGCCCTCTTGGTTAAGTGTGGCCGCCAGGGCAAAGTTGGAAGCATCGCTTTCCACTTGGAACGGAGTGGACATCTATGATAAGCATGGTTGTATCATGGATTTATGTTAACCTTTCATTTAATGGTAAACTATGTTTCTTAGATAAAAATGTCTCAGTATAGAGTTAAAATATTGTTTCTGTATTCTTAGCAGGTTCGCTGTGGGTTGGTACAGGGTCACACACAGGTCACAGCACATTTATAGAGAACCATTGTTTGTGTGGGAAGAGAGTTCATTCTTGGCCCTGTCCCCCACCCACCCCCCACCCCCATTTTTCCCTCATGTATTTGTAGTGTTAGTTTTAATAATAGATTTTTATGCTTTTACTTGGGTTGAAGTAGGAGGGGGGGAAGGTGGGGGGGTGGGATGGGAAGGAAAGAGAGAGGACTGGGCAAACGATGACCTGTGAAAGTGGAGGTTTGTTGCCTTATAACCTGGCTAATACAAGTCTGTAAAACTAGAAATAACATTTTCAAAAAGTCTTCATTCTCCGAGTGGAGGTGTCTTGGACAGACAGACCTAATGGATTTCAAGTGGGGCTTAATTATTGAAGGAAGCCGTCTGTTTTTAATCAAAGCCACTTAAGCCTCTTGAACAGAGATGAAGTCAGAGGCTGTTATGGATATGGAATGGTTTTGAAAAAGGAACAGAATTTTGGTAGAAATAAAAGTGATGATCATGTGGTTTCCAAGAACTGGGACTCGCCTCGGTGATGATGTAACGGTCACATGGTTTGGAGAACTATATGACCCTATTCAGGCATTTTGAGTTGAGTTTTGGAACAGTTCAGCTTGGAGTTCACAGAAGTCAAAACCCTGTGACACAGGGGTTAAAACCTTGGGAAAGACAGGGCTGAGTTATAGTAACCAGAATTGGGGCTATTTGTTGTGTGTTCCCCTGGAAGAGGGGGAACACAGAATCAGTGCTATTGAATTAACGAAGACCACTTTACTGCTCTTTTGGAAAAGAGGACAGAATTCTACTGGGTCAATTTTTGTGTTGGGCCACTTTGTTTAACCCTTGTCTGGGTTTGTGAATTCACTGTGGAAGAAAACAGCCACATTTGCTATCTTTGAGAAGAGGGCAGATTCTTGGTGTGGAAAATATAATTGGGTAAAGAGGCTGAAGATGCAATGTTTAAAAGTGCTTTATAATTATTTCTGAACGGAGAATTTAAGACTAAAAAGATGCTGCTCTTTTCAAGATCGACTTTTCAGCGTGGCCTTTGGATTACATGTGCGCGCACACACACCTTTCCATTTGTGCACAGTGGGGCGAAGTAAGAAAAGTTACGTTAGGAATAGTTGAATAAAAATGATTTTGAATTTGCCATTGTCTGGTGAATTTTCCGTTGCTCTTCCTGTGTTAGTGGTAACATAAACCCTTTAGTCCCAAACATAATTAAAAGGGCTGTTAGTTCGTCTTTGGTACGGTCGAATGCAGCTTGTGCTCTGCTGACAGGGGTAATGTGGTGGCTTTGACCAATGGGCAAATTTTGTCCCCATAGTTGGGGACACATCCAGTGTAATATGAGAAGAACCTGAGGCATCTCTTCAGTGCTTTGAGGACATGTGGGAGAGGTAGCTCCAGCAATGGACACTTGTGGTCAGGGTTGGGGCCAATGACGCTGTTCTCGACCACGCAGCTGAGGATGGCTCCTCATGCTGAATTTTATAGGTAAAATCCAGGCATTTTTCTGTCCAAAGGAATTTACGGAGATTTGCATCAAGATCTCGCAGGTCATGGCCACAGATGGTTACATTATCGAGGGATGGGAAGGTGGCCTGTGGTTTTTAGTGGTCCATCATGCAGTCCATCTCCCGCCGGAAGATGGAGACACTGAAAGGGACCCAGAGGAAGTGGTAGAGGCAGCCATCTGCCTCGAATGCTGTATACTAGCGGTCCTCCGGGCGGATCGGGAGCTGGTGATATGCCGACCTGATTGATTGTGGAGAATACCTGATATTGTGCGATCTGGTTGACCATATTGGATATGTGGGGAAGGGGGTAAGCGTGGAGCTACGAGTACCAGTTGATGGTCTGGCTGTAGTCTATGACCATCCTATTCTTTTCCCCCTCTTGACCACGACTATCTGGGCCCTCCAAGGGCTATTACTGACCTCGATGATGTCCTCGCCCAACAAACATGGATCCTCCGACTTATCTGCCACACAGTACCTCACTCCTGGTAGCCACCAGCTTGCAGTCGGGGGTGTGGTTGGCAAACAGATGGAGGGGGGTTGACCTCGAGGGTCGAGATGCCACAGGTCGGATACAGGGGGCCGTCTGTGAATTGTTCATTGCAAACAGTGAGGGGGAGGGGCCCTATTGAATTGCAATGTCATTTTTTAAAATTGGCACTGGAAGTCCAGCCCCAGTATCAAGGGGGCACAGAGTTGTGGCATGGTGTGCAGTCTGAAAAGTTTGAACACTATGCCTCCAACGGTCAGGGTCACCATGCCGCGTGTGATCTGGACGTGAGTGATATCTTGTGTTTGGCGGGTTGTACTTTAAGGGACAGTCACTTAGCAGTATTGGGGTGGATAAAACTTTCTGTACTCCCTCTATTGAATAAATAGTTGGTAACATGACCATTTACCTGGACGTCCATCATGAACCTGGCGAGTTCGTGTGATGCTTCTTGGTTCAGGGTGATGGAGGCCAGTACAGACTTTCTGCCTGAGTCCAATGGGTGTGTAGCGGTGCTATGGTGGAACTACAATTTCCAGGAGGCATTGAATTGGCCATGAGACATCAGTGAATGATGATGTCAGTGCGTGTTGGGCGCGTGATTTTAGCTTTTAAAAGGTTGCGCGGGTGATGAAGAGTAAATCCGTTTGATTCACTCAGAAATGCCTTGTGTGATTATTTCATGTGTCCACTGCGATTCCAGTGGCCACAGGTGCACTCGATTCCAAGATGTCCGCCTCGTTCTTCCCTCGTGGTGGTGTAGGCCCGAGAAGATGGTGTTTGCTGCGTGGTCCAAAATGGTGGCCCTCGTGATCCGCACATGGCATTGCTGGTTCGTGGAGGAGATGGTACTGATCATACTGTCTGGAGTGGTGACTGTCCACACACGGTGCTGCTAGGTTTTGCAGACGGTTTGGATCGGCAAACTTTGGCATAATGTCCCTTTTCCCTGCACCGAGCGCATCCCACATCCTCAGCAGGGCAGCGTTTCCTTGGCTACTTGCCCTGCCCGCAGAAGTAACAATTGGGGCGATCACCTGCAACGGCCGCTGAGGTCAGGTCACTAGAAGAGTAGGATGGTGTCAGCAACCAGCTGCTCACAGCACAGCTGAGTAACCATCTGAGTTTTGGAGGGCCACCTCCAGCATCTGTCAGTTCGACCACCCTCTAGATCAGGGGTCTCCAACTCAATTTACCCAGGGGCCGCTGGAGGTAGAGTCTGGGTGAGGCTGGGCCGCATCAGGTTTTCCACAAGAGAAGCTCTTACAAAAACATTCCAATGTTGTCAAATGTCTTTATTTTTATTTTTTAACACAAAATAAGATTAAAAAATAAATAAATTAACAATTCATAAGAAAAAAAATAAAATCAATCAGTAATAAATAAAAAAAATGAAAATAATAATAATACAGCAGATAGAGAAGACTGAAGAAACCACATCTAGTTGCTGACTGGAGAAATGTAATTATTATTATTCAGATTCAAATGTCTGTATTAACAGTTCTTTAACCTTTAACTTTCTGAACATGAATGGAACATTGAACATAAACTGTTATGAACATCTCTTCTTCTGCCGACTTCTTACTGCTAGAGATCTGGCAGCGCTTCTTCTCGCATAGCCGAGCCACATTTGGCTTAAGGGAGGAGGCAGTTGAGACCCTCAGTAGGGCTTGAAGATTCTCGTCAGTAAGTCTGGACCTGTCCTTGGACTTATTGAAGTTCAAGGGAGAGAAGAGCTTTTCGCACAAGTATGTGCTCCCAAAAAGACACAGGGTCCGCTTGAACATTCGGGAAAGCTCAGGGAAGCTGGGGGGTAATTCTCTCAAAAATTGCCCAAGCTTGTCTGCTTTTCCACTCACCTCCCTTGAACTTGGTTTTGAGTTCAGAGTTGCACTGCAGGTCAGTGTTTAGCCGATGTGTCTTTTCCGCTTCTTTTTCTGTCCCGCTGAGCAACAACTTCCAGGTTCAGACTGGACGCCGAAGCGCGTGAAGCGGGAGCAGCCGCGGAAATTGCGCATGTGCCGCGTGCATATAATGACAACTAGAAAATGCACACAAATATGCTTATATTTGCAATAAGCCCAGCCGACATCCCGCCCCCGAGAGCAGTATACCCCACCGTGATTGGTCGGTTCGTCCAGCTCCGCACACAACACTGAAAAGTGCCAATCATATCAAACTCGCGGGCCGCACTAACATTAAACTTTCATATTAAGGCGGGGCCACAAACTATTGTCCAGAGGGCCGCAGTTGGCCCGCGGGCCGCAAGCTTGAGACCCCTGCTCTAGATCAAGTGCCTTTTGTTCCAGGAATCCCGTTCTTATGTTCCCTGATGCAGATACCGGCTACGTATGCCGGATGAGGTCCTCAGCGTTCTGGGCGGCAAATATGGCCTTTCAGTCTCACGCTCTGCATAGGCTCCGGAGGGCTCACAGGTACTCGCCATTTGACTCACCGGATCGCTGGTTTCTGGTGGCTAGGAGGTGTCTAGACTAGACCTCATTCACCTTTTTATGATACTTGGCTTTCAGAGTCTCTATGGCCACTGGGAACGAACTGGCATCGTTGATCATCAGGAATATTTGGGGTCTGATTCGTGAAAAGAGTAATCTCAGTCGGTTAGTGCCCGTGGTGATAGCATCCAAGCCCACTGCCTGGAAGTCTTCAAAGCAACGTGGCCAGAGTTCGAACGTGTTCGGGGCATCAAGTGATCGAGGGTTGATGTTGAGCTCCTTAGGTTTCAGATACTGTCCCATGATTTTGAAAAATTATAGTTAATAAAATTGACTCATCATTAATAAATCACAAAAGACTGGAAGTTGTGAAACTGACAGGTTTTTCTTAACTATAAACTGGAAAAGCCGTCACCCTCATTGATTGATCGACGGAGAGTGAGATGGCGAACATGCAAAGGGCTATGGGTAGGATTGGTCTCGGGAGGTGTGTCAAGCCGGCAGCAGCCAATCATAGCATTACAGTGGTTTACCACATCCCCTCTCTCTGCCTCTTCTCCCCTCCCCCTCTTTCCTCCCTCTCCCCTCTCTCCCCCTCTTCCCCTCTCTCCCCTCTTTCTGCCTCTTCTCACTCTCCCCCTTTCTTCCCCTCTCTGCACCTTTTCTCCCTCTTCCCCTCGCTCCCTCTCCCCCTCTTACCCATCTCTCCCCTTTTCCCCTTCCCCTCTCCCTCCTCTCCCCCTCTCTCATGTTTCCTTACAAAGATGATATTTTCCTGATCACTTTCCACATCCCTGCTCCTTGTATGTACCTGTCACCCCCTCATACAGCTCATTGCCTGCACTACACCTCTCATTTTCTCTGCACTCCCTTGCCCACTCTTTCTCCCAACTCTTGTGTGTCTGCCCCTCTCAGTCTACACTCCCACATGCCCTTGAATGGATGGAGGAGAGGGAGGTCGACCTTTGCGGCCAGGTCACTAGGGGAGGAGCTACTGGGGAGTGACCCTCGGACGCAGCACAACAGCCCTCCCTTCCCACTTTATTCTGTTCAACTCTTTTTCCCTCCCTGCTCTTCTTTATCTTAATTAATCTGTATCTTCCTTAGACTCCTGCACCTGTTCCTTTCCACCTCTGTCAGCCACTCTCTCTCTCTCACGCACACTCACTCTCTCTCTCCTCTTTCTCTTTCTCACTCTCTCAATTTCCCCCACTCACTCTCACTTTCTCACTCACTGACTTTCTCTCTTCCACTCTTACTTTCATGCATTCACACTTTTTCTCACTTATTTTCACTCCCTACCTCTCTCCCTACCACTCCCTCTCTCTCTCTCTCTCTCTCTCCCTGCGTTGGGGTAGTTGCCATTTGCCTAAACGATCTCTGCTTCCATCAGAATTAATCAGGGCTGCTCGAGACACGTACACAAGTTAGTGTTAATTTGCCTGTGAATATATTAAACCTAATGAAAGCTGAGTGTAGGGGAATCCTCTGGGGGCCCATTAATCACGAGTCTCGACAGGCAGCCTTGATTACAAGTGGCAAGAAATTCATTAGAGTGGAGTCGCTGACAACTTTTATCTATCTATGAGATCTGAGTCATTAGGCAGCCAAATTAAAGCAATGATGGTGATGATGAAATTTATCGGTGTTTATCTTGTGTGGTTTAGTCCACGTGCATCGTCCCACATGGCACGCGGAACTGTGTACCACACGGAACTGTGTACCTGTACCACGCGGAACTGTATACCTGTACCACACGGAACTGTGTACAACACGGAACTGTGTACCTGTACCAGGCGGAACTGTGTACCACACGGAACTGTGTAACTGTACCACACGGAACTGTGTAGCACACGGAACTGTGTACCTGTACCACGCAGAACTGTGTAGCACACGGAACTGTGTACCTGTACCACGCGGAACTGTGTAGCACACGGAACTGTGTACCTGTACCACGCAGTACTGTGTAGCACATGGAACTGTGTACCTGTACCACGCGGAAATATGTACCACACAGAACTGTGTACCTGTACCACGCGGAACTGTGTAGCACACGGAACTGTGTACCTGTACCACACGGAACTGTGCACCACACGGAACTGTGTACCTGTACCACGCGGAACTGTGTACCACATGGAACTGTATATCTGTATCACGTGGAACTGTGCACCACACGGAACTGTGTACCTGTACCACGCGGAACTATGTACCATACAGAACTGTGTACCTGTACCACACGGAACTGTGTACCACATGGAAATGTGTACAACACAGAACAGTGTACCTGTACCACGCGGAACTGTGTACCACACGGAACAGTGTACCTGTACCACACGGAACTGTATACCACATGGAACTGTGTACCTGTACCACGCCGAACTGTGTACCACACGGAAATGTGTACCTGTACCACACGGAACTGTGTACCTGTACCACACGGAGCTGTGTACCACACGGAACTGTGTACGATATGGAACTGTGTACCTGTACCACGCAGAACTCTGCACCACACGGAACTGTGTAACTGTAGCACGCGGAACTATGTACCACACGGAACTTTGTACCTGTACCATGCAGAACTCTGTACCACACGGAACTGTGTACCTGTACCATGCGGAACTGTGTACCACACAGAACTGTGTACCTGTACCACGCGGAACTGTGTACCACACGGAACTGTGTACCTATACCACGCAGAACTGTGTACCACACCGAACTGTGTACCTGTACCACGTGGAACTGTGCACCACACGGAACTGTGTACCTGTAACACGTGCAAATGTGTACCACACGGAACTGTGTACCTGTACCATGCGGAACTGTGTACCACACGGAACTGTGTACATGTACCACGCGGAACTGTGTACCTTTACCACGCGGAACTGTGTACCACACAGAACTGTGTACCCGTACCACGCGGAACTGTGTAGCACACGGAACTGTTTACCTGTACCACGCGGAACTGTGTAGCACACGGAACTGTTTACCTGTACCACGCGGAACTGTGTACCACACGGAACCGTGTACCTGTACCACGCGGAACTGTGTACTACACAGAACCGTGTACCTGTACCACGCGGAACTGTGTACCACACGGAACTGTTTACCTGTACCATGCGGAACTGTGTACCGAACTGTGTACCACACGGAACTGAGTACCACACTGAACTGTGTACCTGTACCATGCGGAACTCTCTACCACACCGAACTGTGTACCTGTACCACGCGGAACTTTGTAGCACACGGAACTGTGTACCTGTACCATGCGGAACTGTGTAGCACACGGAACTGTGTACCTGTACCATGCGGAACTGTGTATTACACGGAACTGCGTACGTGTACCACGCGGAACTGTGTACCACACGGAACTGTGTACCTGTACCATGCGGAACTGTGTACCACACGGAACTGTGTACCACACGGAACTGTGTACCTGTACAACACGGAACTGTGTACCACACGGAACTGTGTACCACACGGAACTGTGTAACTCTACCACTCAGAACTGTGTACCACGCGAACTGTGTACCACACGGAACTGTGTACCTGTACCACGCGGAACTATGTACCACACGGAACTGTGTACCTGTACCATGTGGAACTGTGTAGCACACGGAACTGTGTACCTGTAGCATGCGGAACTGTGTACCACACGGAACTGTGTACGTGTACCACACAGAACTGTGTACCACACGGAACTGTGTAGTACACGGAACTGTGTACCTGTACCACATGGAACTGTGTACCACACTGAACTGTGTACCTGTACCACGCGGAACTGTGTACCAGAAGTAATTGTGTACCTGTACCACGTGGAACTGTGTACCACACGGAACTGTGTACCTGTACCATATGGAACTGTGTACCACACGAAACTGTGTACCACACAGAACTGTGTACCTCATGGAACTGTGTACCACACGGAACTGTGTACCTGTACCACGCGGAACTGTGTACCACAAGTAACTGTGTACCTGTACCACGCGGAACTGTGTACCACACGGAACTGTGTACCTGTACCATGCGGAACTGTGTACCACACGGAACTGTGTACCTGTACCATGTGGAACTGTGTACCACACGAAACTGTTTACCTGTACCACGCGGAACTGTGTACCACACAGAACTGTGTACCACATGGAACTGTGTACCTGTACCACACGGAACTGTGTACCACACGGAACTGTGTACCTGTACCACGCGGAACTGTGTACCTGTACCACGTGGAACTGTGTACCACACGGAACTGTGTACCTGTACCACGCGGAACTGTGTACCGCACAGAACTGTGTACCTGTACCACGTGGAACTGTGTACCACACGGAACTGTGTACCTGTACCACGCGGAACTGTGTACCACAAGTAACTGTGTACCTGTACCATGCGGAACTGTGTACCACACGGAACTGTGTACCTGTACCATGTGGAACTGTGTACCACACGAAACTGTTTACCTGTACCACGCGGAACTGTGTACCACACAGAACTGTGTACCACACGGAACTGTGTACCTGTACCACACGGAACTGTGTACCACACGGAATGTGTACCTGTACCATGCGGAACTGTGTACCACGTGGAATTGTGTACCACACAGAACTGTGTACCTGTACCATGCAGAACTGTGTACCACTCGGAACTGTGTACCACATGGAACTGTGTACCCGTACCACGCGGAACTGTGTACCACATGGAACTGTGTACCTGTACCACGCGGAACTGTGTCCCACACGGAACTGTGTACCTGCACCACATGGAACTGTGTACCACATGGAACTGTGTACCCACACCACATTGAACTATGTACCACATGGAACTGTGTACATAATGGAACTGTGTACCACATGGAACTGTGCACCATGTGGAAATGTTTACATAATGGAGCTGTGTACCACATAGAACTGTGTACCTGTACCACATGAAACTGTTTTCCACAAGGAACTGTGTAAATAATGGAACTGTGTACCACATGGAACTGTGTCCCACCCTGAACTGTGTACCTGTACCGCACATTACTCTGTCCCACACTGAACTGTGTACCTGCGGCACACATTACTGTGTCCCACACTGAACCGTGTGCCTGTACCACACACGACTGTGTTCCACACTGAACCGTGTACCTGCACCACACATTACTCTGTCCCACACTGAACTGTGTACCTGCGGCACACATTACTGTGTCCCACACTGAACCGTGTGCCTGTACCACACACGACTGTGTCCCACACTGAACCGTGTACCTGTCCCACTCATTACTGTGTCCCACACTGAACTGTGTATCTGCGCCACACTGAACTGTGTACCTGTACTGCACATTACTGTGTCCCACACTGAACCGTGTACCTGCGCCACACTGAACTGTGTCCCACACTGAACTGTGTACCTGTACCACACAGATAAGAAAAAGGAAGTGTTGATGCTTTTGCAAAATCTTTGGACAGATGAGTCCGCAGAACCTTTCTGCGAGAAGGGAGGGAAGAGATAACTGGGGCAGTGGCAATGATGTTTGCGTCCTTTGCCAGAGGAGAGATACTGAAGGACTGGAGCATGGGATATGGGGTCACCTTGTTTATGATAGGTAAGAAGAAGAATGCTGGGTATTATAGACCAGTGGTGGGCAAATCATTGGAGAGGATTCTTAAGGAGAGGACTTAAAGGATTTAGAGAAAGGTTTGTCAGCAGGGCTTTGTGAGGGGAAGGTCTTGCTTGTGCACTCTTTGCAAAAGACCAGGACGTGAGCCTTACTGACATCTCCTCGGGGCTTTTTTTCTCTACAAGGCCCAGAACTCCTAGGAAGAGCCCTGAAATGGTCTGTTCTCCATCCCGCAGTTGGTGAAGTACCAGCACATGGATGGGGCCCTCATGCACAGCGGGGTGATATCCACCCTCACCAGGTAATGGACTGGGATGACCGGCTGCATGGATACACAAGAGAGATAGACCTCTGTGACGTGCAGATGGTCAGCTCGTGACACTTCCCTTCCCACCTCTGAAAGAAGGGGTGGACTCCATGACTTTTGGCACTGATCCATTCAGTCAAAGGAACCAGAAAGATCCTTAACTTATTCGTTGACACCTGGTCAGGCTGTGACCATCCTTGAGGGTACAGCTGATGATCCCCTTCCTTCAGGATGCCCTTCACTAGAGCAATAGAGTCCACAGAACCTACCCCTCAGGCAGACTGCCGCACAAGATGGAACAGGTACCCAGTGCAGACCTGGACCTCCCCCAATATCTCCAACGTGGATCCGTACTTGGAACTACGACGTGGCCATTACAGAGACTTGGCTGGAGGACGGGCAGGATCAGCTGATGCAGGTACCGCATTTTAGGTGTTTTAAAGGGAATAACATGAGGGGGGGGGAGAAACCTACCTAGTCAGGGATAGTATCATGTCTATAGAAAGGGAGGAGGCTGCAGAGAGAGGGTCAACTGAGGGAGTGGGTAGACGTCAGAAACAGGAAGGGAGCTCTCACTGTGCTGGGAGTTGTCTATAGGCCCCCAAATAGCCCTTGGGACCCCAAGGAGCAGATCAGCAAGCAGATTTTGGAATGGTGGGAAATACAGGGTTGTGGTTATGGGTGATTTCAACTTCCCTCATATGACTGGCACGTCCTGACTGCAAGAGGGATGGATGGGGCTGAATTTGTCAGGAATGTCCAAGAAGGATTCCAGACACAGTCTGTGTCCTGATCCATGAGAGGAGAGGCCAGACTGGATCTGGTTGTGGGGAATGAACCCGGTCAGGGGGTGGACCTCTCGGAGGGGGAGCATTTTGGTGAGAGTGACCACAACTCGCAGAGCTTCAACGTAGGTACGGAAAAGCATTAAAACAGTCAAATTGGCCAAGTGTTTAAGTGGGGAAGGGCTAATTATGAAGGGACTAGGCAAGAACTAGCGAGAATACATTTGAAATAGTTGTTTAAGGGTGAAAGCACAGAGGTAACATGGAGGAAGTTCAACTCAAGTCTAGTTTATTGTGATCTGATCGTACAAGAACAACCTGACGAGATAGTGTTCTCCGGTCCTCGGTACAAAAGCACACAGACACAATACACATACAGACAAACACTACATATGCAGGACAAGTATTTCATCTCTACAATGAATTAATAAATGTTGTTTCAAAAATATGAGGGTGAGAGTGAGCAGATCCTTTGATTGTTCAGCATTCTCACTGCCCGTGGGAAGAAGCTGTTCCTCAGCCTGGTGGAGCTGGCTCTGATCCTCCTGGATCTCTTCCCCTGACGGGAGCAGCTGGAAGATGCCGTGTGTGGGGTGGGAGGGGTCCTCAGTGATTTTGCCCGACCTCTTCAGACAACGATCCCGGAAGATCACGTCAATGGGGAGGGTGGGGGGAGGGAGACTCCAGTGATCCTCTCTGATGGTTCTGTGGACTGACCCATTTCTCTGCAGCAACCGTACCCACAGCGTGATGCAGCCGACCAGGACACTCTCGATAGAGGCTCCTGCAGAAGCTTGACATGATGGTGGCCGGTAGCCTTGCCCATCTCAGTCTTCTCAGCAAGTGCAGTCGTTGGTGCATCTTCCTGACAAGTGAGGAGATGTTGAGTGTCCTCAATCAGTCACTAGTTCAGTGAACCCCAAGGAACTTGGTGTCTCCACTCTCTCTACTACAGAGTTGTTGATGTGTAGTGGAGGGTGGTGGTTCCTGGTCCTCCTGAAGCCCACGATCATCTCCTCCATCTTGTCCACGTCGAGACTCAGTTTGTCACTCTCGCACCATATCACGAGATTTTCCACCTCTTCTCTGTAGTGCGATTCGTTGTTGTCGGTGACAAGGCCGACGACTGTCGTGTCATCAAACTTAACACTGTTGGAGCTGGATCTGGGGATGCTGTCATGGGTCAGTGGCCTGAACAGGTCCGGGCTGAGCAGGTGGACATCGCTTAGGATATGGAAACTAACCCTCTTGGGAAAACTGTTATTTAAAACACATTTAAATACATTTACAACATTTTTAAACCGGTCTCCTAAAAGCTGCAGTTGCCTTACCTGCAGCCCGACATATGGAGAAGACAAGAAGATATGCCCGGCCTACCGTTGGTGAGAAGCAGGGAGCTAGCGTACAAACTGCTCCCTGGGTGAGTGATCCTTACAAATGGCCTTCTTTTGATGTCACTCTCCCGCAGCAATGGGGAGATGGCATCCAAGAAGAAGAACCCGGAAGTGACGTGCTCGTACACATACAAGAACAACGGAGGCCTTCAGCGTCGCCGTCAGAAGAGGACTCAGGCTCAAAGTTCTCCAGCAGTGAGAGGATAAGAAGGAGAACAGCAGCAGCAAGAGGAAGAGGAGGTTAAAAGCAAAGAAGCTGGAATTGTTTTTATCTATTGCTAGAACTTTCCTACAGTTCTTTATAAAGGTTTATATAGGTCAGCACAACAATAATGGGCTGAAGGGCTCATACTGGGCTTTATGTAAAGTTTAATTATGTTCAAATATAATACATTGATCAGGATTTAGGGCAGGTCCATCATCGCTCGATGCGTCACGACGTCATGGGAAGAAGGTAGAACAATCCTAAGTCCAGGGATGGCTCCTTGCAAGTGTGAAAGCGTTCACTGTCCCAGTTAGGAGTGGTCAAGTGTGAAAAGCCAAACCTCCATTCCTATCCTGGGACACTGAATGGTCAATTTAGTGGGATGCAAGTGTGAAAGGTGCTTATAGTAGAAGATGCTGTTACTGCTTTAACCAGAAGTTGCACCAAAAAGTTGATGTGTTGGAAAATTTTAATAGGAAGATTAATATTAAGATCATGGATCTCAAAGAAGGTGGAGAAAACAAGATTTGATTGGTTTTCTTCTGGGATAGTTTTCTGAGAAGTTGGGAGCTGAACATTTTGATCTATATTGATTCAGTTTCTTTGGTACCAAGATAAAGAGAAGATTTTATCTTTGATAGTAGCAAAGGTGAGAGGGACGAGTGGTCCAGTTGAGTATGAAGGTGTCAAGGTTTTGTTTTATTCTGACATAAGCGCAGATTTATTAAAAAGAAGAGAATTCATTCTGGTTAAGAAGATTTTATGGGAGAAAGGATATCGGTTTGTTCTGTGCCATCCAGCTTCTTTGAAGATCTTCTTTCTGGCTGAAGAGAAAGAAACTCATTTAACTGAAAAAGAAGTTTTGATGTTAACGAGAGTCTGGGTTGGATACGTCGCAGCCTCTTCGATCTTGCTGGAAGATATGTCAAATATTTTCAGAATTATGGATGCTTCTCAATCTCTAGGCCTCAAATGTAGATGATAAGAGATTTATTCAAGAAACTTTCTGAATATAGCAGAGGCACATGATAATATCTTGACAGGAGGAGATTTTAACTTTTATTTGGACCCAATTCGAGATAGAACTACAAGAGGAGTAGGAAGAACTAGAGCAGCAAAAGCAACCTTGGTATTAATGAAAGACTTGAATTTGATAGGTGCATGGAAAAGAATTCATCCTAAAGAAAGAGATTACTCTTTTTATTTGAGTAGACATGATTCCTATTCCAGAAATGACTTATTTTTAATATCTGCACAAATACAAGGTAGGATATTAGAGGCTGAATATAAAATGAGAATATTATCAGATCATTTGCCTTTGTTAATGACTATTATAATGCCAGATAAAGAAAAATCAGTATATAGATGGAGTCAAAATTCAACATTGTTAAAAAGGAAAGATTTTTGTGATTTTATTAGAAGGAAAATTCAATTATTTTGTGAAACAAACTTGAATTTGGTGAATGATAAGTTTGTAATATGGGATGCCTTAAAAGCTTATCTGAGAGGACAAATTATGTTTTACTACTAAAATTAAAAAGGATTATATGAAAAAAGCAGATCAGCTGGAGCAAGAGAAAAATGATTGGAAAAGAGTCTTCAGAAACAAAGTTATGAAGATAAGTGAAGGCAATTAATTAACAAAAATTTCAATACAAAACATTACAGACTTATAGAACCAAAACAATGATCACACAAACATGAAGTACTCACTTAGGAACTGAAATCCAAACAGGCCACAAATACAAATGATGCAGTTAAAAATGATTCAAATGTGATTAGTTATAAACCTCAAGAAATAAATGAAACTTTTATTCTAAATTATACAGCTCAGAATCTTTAACAGATAAAAAATAAAATAGATATTTATCGAGGATAAATTTATCTACATTAAATTTGGAAGAACAAACAGAATTGAGTGCATAATTTACACAGTTAGATGTAAATGAAGAGTAAGTTCATTGCAAAGTAATAAATCTCTGGGGTAAGATGGTTTTCCACCTGAATTCTATAAAGAATGTAAAGCTATATTGATCCCTATTTTTATGGAAATGTTGTATCAAGAATCAAGAACTCACACTCTTCCAGATTCATTTTCAACAGCAATAATTACTGTGATACCAAGAAAAGACAGAAATCCTTTAAAACCTTCTTCTTACAGACCAATCTTTATTGAATGCAGATTATAAAACACTGACTAAAATATTGACAAATAGAGTTAGTAAATTATTACCTAAATTAATAAACATGGATCAGATAGGATTAGTTAGAAAGAGACAGTCAGTGGACAATGTTGCCAGATTAATCAGTATTATACATGCAGCACAAATAGGAAAGATCTAAGTGTATTAGTGGTATTAGATGTGTAAAAAGTATTTGTTACACTGGAATGGGACTTTTTGTTTAAAGCTTTAGACAAATTTGGGTTTGGACAAACATTTATAAATTGGATTGATGCATTACATAGTGATCGTAAAGCAAAAATAGTAACGAATGGACACATGTCTGATCCATTTCCTTTGGTGAGATTGAGTAGATAAGGTTTCCCCATATCCCCAGCCATATTTATTTCAGTTATAGAGCCACTGGCTGGAGTAATTAGGAGTGATTTAGAAATGGGGGGTGGGTTTAAAGTTAGTCAGGAGGAGTACAAAATCAATTTATTTGCAGATGATGTTTTGATATACCTGACAGACCAGAGATTGCCCTAAGTAAATTACATTTAAATGTGAAAGAATATGGAAAAAAAAAGTCAGCTTATAAAGTAAATTAGGATAAAGGTGAAGTTATGCCTCTTACTCAAGGAGATTATACACTCTGTAAAAGAAATACTCAATATTAAATGGCCAAAAGAAACAATTAAATATTTTTGGATCTGGATAGATAATAATTTGAATAACATATAAATTGAATTATTTACCACTGATTAAAAATTCAAAGAGGATTTTAAAAACTGGGTCACTTTGCCAATAACATGAGTAGGTAAGAGTAAACTGTATCAAGATGAATATTTTTCCACAGAAACAATATCCTTTTCAAACTTTACCAATATTGCTTCTACAAAAGTTTTTTCAAGAGCTAAATAAACATACAAGAAAATTGCTTTGGAAAGGTCAAATGTCAAGAGTATATAGAAAGATTAGAATGGAAATATGAACTGGGAGGTTTGCAACTTCCTAGCTTTAAGAAATATTACCAATTTGCTCAATTGAGATTTCTTACTTTTTTTTGAGGGATCAGGATAACTGGGTCAAACTAGAGATGGATAAAATAGAAGAGAAATTAGCAGAGGAATTGATATATAAATGGGAGTCAAAATTAAAAACTGGAGTGAAAGAAGCGCCTTTGCTTAAACATTTGGCAAATGTCTGGAATAAGGTAAATAATGAAATTGGAACAAAAGGAAGTCAATCACTTAAGTGGCCTTTGATTCAAAATAATCTTTTTATATTTTATTTATAAATTTTAAATCATATAACATAAATTGTAACATATTCATACAGATACCACGATCACCCTCCCTCCTCCATCTTCCAACTACAAAGAAAGAAGAAAGGAGATCATCACTTATAACAACAATAATCAACATTTTAGCTGTGGAAACAGAGACACCAACCAGAGTGACCAAGACATTCAATCTTCAAACCAAGAATTTTGAAGTATGGGCTCAATACTTGGAGAAAAAAATGATATTTATCTTTTCTAAAGAAATGCAGGATTTCATTTCAATATGCCATCTTTGCATTCCTAAAACGATGTCAGATTCCAAGAAACGGCCAAAGCTAAACATAAACATTCAATTTGATACATCGTCAGTCTCAGTCCTAAAGCAATCGTCTTAACGTCCCCTAGTCAAAACAACTGGATCCAATGGTAGACTCACTTTTAATACTTGCTGCAAAAACAATTCAACATATCCAAAAAGTCTTCATTTAGGACACGTCCAAGTCAAATGAAAAATCATACCTAACTCTTGTCCACATCTAAAACACAAATCAGAGGAAATGAAATCAAATTTCTTTAATTTCCAAGGGGTTAACTACATTATATGGTATTAAAATCTGCATCTTACATTTATAACCTTAGTCATACTTACCCTGACTCAAATTTTTCCACACATTTTCATCCATCTTCCTGTTTAGATCAAGTTCCCATTTCATTTACGAACATTCAACGTAAGCATTTTATTTTGTAACAACTTTATTTTGTTTTTTCCTTAGTGAACAATAATTCCAAAGCAGGTTATCTTGGTTATTTTAAACTATGACCTAATTTTCACAATAAAAAGGTTTTAACCTGATAGTAACAAAAAAAGTATTACTAGGAACTTGAAATTTCTCCTTCATTCTCCTTCATTCTGGCGGTAATTTTTCAAATGTCATTAGATATGGGGATAGTGCCGGAGGATTGGCGCATTGCGCATGTGGTTCCGTTATTTAAAAAGGGTTCAAGGAGAGGAAGCCTGGCAACTATCGGCCTGTAAGTTTGACGTCTGTGGTAGGTAAATTAATGGAGAAAATTCTTAGAGATAGTACTTATAAACATCTGGATAGACAGGGTCTGATCAGGAGCACTCAACATGGATTTGTGGGAGGAAGGTCATGTTTGACCAATCTGATTGAATTTTTTGAAGAGGTGACTAGGAATGTGGATGAGGGTAGCGCAGTGGATGTTGTCTATATGGACTTCAGTAAGGCCTTCGATAAGGTACCACATGGAAGGTTAGTTAGGAAGGTGCAGTCTTTAGGTATAAATTTTGAGATAGTCAAATGGATTGAACATTGGCTGAAAGGGAGAGGCCAGAGAGTGGTAGTGGATAATTGTCTGTCAGGTTGGAGGCCGGTGACCAGTGGTGTGCCTCAAGGATCTGTATTGGGCCCATTGTTGTTCGTTATATACATGAATGATCTAGATGATGGGGTGGTGAATTGGATTAGTAAATATGCAGACGATACTAAGATAGGTGGAATAGTGGATAATGAAGAAGGTTTTCAAGGATTGCAGAGGGATTTGGGCTGCTTAGAAAAGTGGGCTGAAAAATGGCAGATGGAATTTAATGCTGATAAGAGTGAGGTGCTTCATTTTGGTAAGAAGAATCAGAATAGGACATACGTGGTAAATGGGAGAGCATTGAGGAATACAGAAGAGCAGAAAGATTTAGGAGTGACGGTACATCGTTCCCTGAAGGTAGAAACTCACGTGAATAGAGTGGTGAAGAAGGCTTTTAGTATGCTGGCCTTTATCAATCATTGCATGGAATATAGGAGTTGGGAGGTGATGTTGAGATTGTATAAGACGTTGGTGCGGCCTAATTTGGAGTTCTGTGTGCAGTTCTGGTCGCCTAATTATAGGAAGGATATAAACAGAGTGGAGAGAGTGCAGAGAAGGTTTACCAGAATGTTACCTGGGTTTAAGCATCTAGAGTATAGGGAGAGATTGGACAGATTGGGTCTTTATTCTTTGGAGCGTAGAAGGTTGAGAGGGGATTTGATAGAAGTATTTAAGATTATGAAAGGGATAGACAGAATGGATGTGGATAGACTATTTCCGTTAAGAGGAGGAAAGTTTAAAACAAGAGGACATGAGTTAAGAATTAAGGGGCAGAGGTTTAGAGGTAACATGAGGGGGAACTTCTTTACTCAGAGAGTGGTAGCTGTGTGGAATGATCTTCCGGGAGAAATAGTGGCGGCGGAGTCAATTGTATTATTTAAGAAAAGGTTGGACAGGTATATGGATGAGAAGAAGATGGAGGGTTATGGGCATTGTGCAGGGAGGTGGGATTAGAAAGGGGTGTTTGGTTCGGTGCGGACTAGAAGGGCCTAATGGCCTGTTTCCGTGCTGTAATTGTTATGTTTATGTTTTTTATGTTTAAAAGATACAAACTTCCCTGCTTCAAAACACTCGTCAACTTTTAAAATCCCCAATTGATTCCATATCTTTAAAAACTGATTATTGACAGTAAATTTTTTTATTTTGATATAGAGACATTTTCACTGAAATCTTTCTTTCTCCACCTATCTCATAATCAATTTTATTCCATATTTCCATTAAATGTTTCAAACTTGCTGGATCCTTACCAATTAACAATTTTGAATTCCTTTTATAACTAAATTCTGACATAGATTTCTCACCAATGTTATCTAATTCTGTATTTGCCCAACAAGAAGGTTTATTTAGATCAAACATTGCATTAATAAATTTCAATTTTGCAACTTTATAGTAATTCTGAAAATGTGGAAGTTGTAAACCACCTAATTCAAATTTCCAAGTTAATTTCTTCAAAGATACCCTATTCATTTTCCCTTTCCATAAAAATGTCCTTACAATTGAATTGAAATGTTTAAAATTTTTTGTGGTACTAAACAAGGAATAGATTGAAAAAGATATGAATCCTTTGAAAAATATTCATTTTAAGACAATTTACTCTGCCAATTAAGGTAATAGATTAGTCTATTTAAATCATCTTTAATTTTATTAAATAATCGAACATAACTCATACTGATTATCTAAATTTCTATCAATTCTGATACCGAAATATTTAATTGGGTTGTATGTCCACTTAAATTGAGCTACATGTTTACAACTATCATAATCTCCTTCTACTAATGGCATAACTTCACTTTTCTCCCAATTAATTTTATAATCAGATATTTTCCCCATAATCTTGTAATGTTTTATATAAAGAAATTTTAAAAATTTCAGGATCTGTTATATAGATCAATACATCATCTGCAAACAAACTAATTTTATACTCTTCCTTATTCACTTTAATTCCTTTAATACTAAAATCTTGTCTTATTGATTATGCTAAAACAAATAATGCAGGAGATAAGGGACAACCTTGTCTAGCTGATCTATTTCATGAAAAAGAAGAAAGTTGTCCGTTGGTACCTACACTAGCCAAAGGATTTCTATTTAAAGCTTTAATCCAATTCATAAATATTGGCTCAAATTGACATTTTTGCAAAACCTTAAATAAATAATTCCATTCTAATCTGTCAAAAGCCTTTACAGCATCTAATGATAAAACTAATGGTAAATCTGATTGCTTCTGAGAATTATGAACTAGACTAATTAATTTAGCTATATTGTCAGCAGAATATTTTTTTTAATAAATCCTGATAGATCTAAATGAACCAACTCAGATAAATATTCATTCAGCCAAAACTTTAGCAACAATCTTATAATCAAAATTTAGTAACAATATAGGTCTATATGACTCCGGTTTTATAAATCTTTATCTTTCTTAGGTATTACTGTTATTACAGCATTTGAAAAAGATTCTGGTAATGAACAAGTTACAGTCGCTTGTTTTAATACTTCCATTAATAAAGGCATCAATAAGCCTTTAAATTTTTTTATAAAATTCAGACGTAAACCCATCTTCACCAGATTTACCATTTTGCATAGAATTTAAAGCCTTAATAACTTCTTTCAACATAAATTGAGAATTTAAATCCTTCTGAGCTTGGTAATTCAAAGATGGAAGTTGAAGGTTCTGTAAAAATTCTTTAATTTCTTCTTTATTGTTCAATGACTGAGATGAATATAACTTCATATAATACTCTTTAAAAGTATCATTTATATCCTGTAGTTTACAAGTAATTTTTGAATTCTTCTTGACAGTATTAATAATCCTTGATGTTTACTCCATTTTCAATTGCCAAGCAAATACCTCACCTGCTCGTTGTCCTAATTCTTAATATTTTTGTTTGGTTCTATCAATTAATTTCTCAATCCTATAAGTCTGAATTGAATTATAATGGATTTTTTTATTTATGAATTCCAACCTCTTTTTTTCAGATGATTTTTTTTGTAATTTTTCCCCCAAAATTGCAATTTCCTTCACAAATTTATCTACTTCCTTGAGATAATTTTTCTTAATTTTAGTTGAATAACATTATTTGGCCTCTTAAATAAGCTTTTAATGCATCCCATAAAACAAATATATTATCAACTGAAATAATATTTGTATCTAAATACCCTTGTATTTGACTTTGCATAAAGACACAAAATTCTACATTTTTTAAATAATGATGAATTTAATCTCCATCTATAAATTGATTTAATTCTATCGGAATTCAAGCACGACATCAAACGGTGAATGATCTGATACAATTTTAGGTTTATATTGTACATTCTCAATCCTTCCTTGTAAATGAGCTGAAATTTTTAAAAATCTATTCTAGAATAAAAATCAAACTGATAAGAACAAAATGAATAATCTCTTAGGATTCAATTTCCTCCAAATATCCACCAAATTTAAATCTTCCATTAACATTAATATTCTTTTAGCCTTAGTTGATTTCATTAAAGATTTTGTAGATTTATCTAAAATTGGATTCAAACAATAATTAAAATCTCCACCAATTATTATGTTTCCATTTACTTCTACCAAATTAAGGAAAACACCTTGAATAAATTTTTCATCATCTATATTAGGGACCAACACATTCATTAAAATCCAGGATTTGGAATAAATTTGACAATTTACCAAAACAAATCTACCAACAGGGTCAATAACTGTTGATTGTAATTTAAATGGCAAGTTTTTATTAATTAAAATAGCTACTCCTTGTGCTTTAGAATTAAAAGATGAAGCTATAACTTGACCAACCCATTCCCTTTTAAACCTTTGATATTCTTTCTCAGTTAGATGAGTTTCCTGTAAAAAAGCAACATCTACTTTTAACTTCTTAATATGAGCTAAAACTCTTGTCCTTTTAGTTGGGTTATTGAGCCCATTTGCATTAAACATTACATAATTCAAACCATGTGTCAACATATAGAAAATACTCAACTCTCCTCTCCACCCCAGTTCATCCTAGCTCCACAGCCAACTTTCAAAATATAACATCTCGAAAGATAGAAAGCAAGAAACCCCAAATAATAAGAAAATAAGAAAAAAAGAAAATGCTCCAAAAATACTGATTAGGTCGGCACTAACTCCCTTAATTATGAGAAGTGGCACGAGGTCCTGGGAGAGGAAAGCAGAAAAAAGAGAATCCACTTCCCCCAGACAGAATATCACAATTTAATTTCAATCAGTCAAGCACAACGAGCTTTTTCAAGGTCTTTGTTAACTTGATCATCATCGATTTCAACTTGAACTTTTGTCTTCCTGCTGAAATCCCTCCCTTTGATTTTTATTCATCCTCTTGCTGAGATGAATAACGTTGTCTTCTCTTCTCCTTATTAGTGGGCAGTGAATTGGGCAAATTCCAAAGCTTCAGATTCATTTAGCAAAAAATTGTGCTTGATATTGTCCATAAAAAACTTTAATATCCTTTCTTCCACAAAACTAACTTTGCTGGATTAAATTCTTTTGACAATTTCATGACTCAAATCTGCAGAGAAGAAGACTCTATTATTAAAGGGGTTTGTTGTTCCCTGGCTTTTTGAACTGCCATTTTAAAAACCATTTCCCTCTCTTGGTAACATAAACATTGAATCAAAATAGTGGGTGGCCGTTGTCCCAGTCACAGTTTTTTTCCTTCGAGTTCTATGTGTTCTATCAAGTTCCAAACCATTTGGAAAATTCTCTGGCCCCAAAATTTCAGGCAGCCAATTAAAAAAAAACTGTACTGGATTAGTACTGGATTTAGTGCCCTCAAAGTCCTCCGGCAAACCAACAATTTTCACATTATTTCATTGACTCTGATTTTCCAACATATCAACTTTTTGCAATAAATCTTTTTTCTGAATTTCCCACCCCATAAAAGAATCTTCTATCTTGTTAAATGTATCTTTACATTCTTCTACCTCCACATGACATTCCTGGAAATCTTCTTCTAATTGTTGAACTTTGATTTTAATTTTGTCAGCGGTTTTATTACACTTTGCCGTATGTCTTCATTACAGTCATTTCTTCTCTAATAGCTCCCAATTGAGTGGTAAAATCTGCTTTCACTTCAGCAAAACTTGCATCCATTTTTTCACTGATTGAATCCATTTGTTCAAAAATTTTAACAAGTGTCTGTTGGGTGAGGTTTTTGGGTAATGTAATCTGCACCCATTTTACCTCCTTCTCCTGATTCCTCTCCACGATTGTGCCGTGAGACTCTCCTCTTCCACTCCTACCTCCTCTTCTTCTTCTGTGAAAGTTGCCAGTGGTTGAAATTGCAGGCAGGCTTTCTGCTTTGCCCTCGTTTGACCTGCTACCATAGAAAAGGTCGGGTCCGCAGACTCCGACTCAGTCTCTTCCGCAGTGCGCACGAGCGAAGTTCCACCCACGCACGTTGGTTCCACGGTCAGTTCTGTAGTTTCCTTCCGTGCTCCAGCACTATCTTCTTCAACTCCCCGAGGGGGCACTGGAGTTTGGATTCTTACCCATGGAGGCTTGGTAGATCAAGGCTGGAGAGGAACCGAGATCGAAAGCTGAGTCTTCAAGGTCGGCCCAGTTCCTTCCATCACACTTCAGTTCTAATTTCAGTTATAGCCAGCTTTTAGCAGTTTGTGTTTTAGATTTTTTTTCAGCCACCTTTTAAGACCCCTTGAAGAATTAAAAAATTATTCAATACTTAAAAAAAAAATTTAAAAGTCGGATATTAATTAATTCAGCCAGGAGAGGTGTTTTCCATGTCTTCTCCCTATGCTATCACGCCATGCCCCAACTCAAAATAATCTTATTTCTTATACTAAAGATAACCAATTTTAAAATATTTGATCTTGTAATGGAATTAAAAATTAGAAGATTGTTATGAACAAGGTCAATTGATGTAATTTCAACAATGAAGAGATAAATATGAAATAACCCGGAATACACTTTTTTGTTATATTCAATTGAGAGGATATTTGTGGGAAAGTTAGGCCCAACAATGTTCTTATGGCTTGTAGTGAGATGAAAATTCTTGTCAGGAGAGAAGAAGTACTAAGAGATTTATTTCTGCAACATACCTTTTATTACCAGCAGGTTCTATGAAAAGGGGAGTTCATAAATCTCAGATAAATGTTTTAGATGTGGTGAAGAAATTGAAAGTTTTTTTATATCCTACCTGGTCATGTCCTGAGGTTAGAACCTTCAGGGTGGATTTAGGAAAGTTTCTAGAATAGATTATTGGGATTGTTTGTCCACAAAATCCAGATTTATTTTTATTGGGGAACATAGAAGGAACAAGAGCTAAGTTAAGATGATAATTTTGCCAAGTGAAATTCATTAAAATAGCTTTAGTGGTGGCAAGGACTGCAATGACTGGGAAATCGAATGCACATTTAGGGATGGAGAGATGGATCGCGGAAATTCACTGTTGTATTCCTTTGGGGAAAATCATCGATAAATCAAGAAATAAAGATTCTATTTTCTTGGTAATTTGGAGCCTGTTTATCCAATGTTTAGGGATAAATATGTAAATATGTATCTCCGGCCTGTTAAAACTTCTTCCCAAAAGTCGGTATATAAATACTGTAAAACCCCAATGTGTGAGCTGATCCTTTGGGCAATCCAGAACAATCTTCTCTTTTTCCTTTTTTTATAATTTTTTTCTATATAACTATATATTTTATCTATTCATATTACCCTATATTTTTTGGTGGGGGGGAGGAGAAGGAGGGCAAGGGGGGGGGGGTTAAAATTACAATATAATCACTGTAATTTTTAATCGAATCAAATTTTGCTTCTGTAAAAATATATTACTTACATGGATGGAAAATTTTAAATAAAATATTCAAAAAAAGGAGTGGGCTGAGTGCATGGCCCTGAGGTGGGCCAGGGCTCAGAATGCACGGCCCTGAGGTAGGCCAGGGCTCAGAATGGACGGCCCTGAGCTGGGCCAGGGGTCAGAATGCACGGCCCTGAGGTGGGCCAGGGCTCAGAATGCACGGCCCTGAGGTAGGCCAGGGCTCAGAATGGACGGCCCTGAGCTGGGCCAGGGGTCAGAATGCACGGCCCAGAGGTGGGCCAGGGCTCAGAATGCACGGCCCAGAGGTGGGCCAGGGTTCAGAATGCATGGCCCTGAGGTGGGCCAGGGTTCAGAATGCACGGCCCTGAGGTGGGCCAGGGTTCAGAATGCACGGCCCTGAGGTGGGCCAGGGTTCAGAATGCACGGCCCTGAGGTGGGCCAGGGCTCAGAATGCACGGCCCAGAGGTGGGCCAGGGTTCAGAATGCACGGCCCTGAGGTGGGCCAGGGTTCAGAATGCACGGCCCTGAGGTGGGCCAGGGCTCAGAATGCACGGCCCAGAGGTGGACCAGGGTTCAGAATGCACGGCCCTGAGGTGGGCCAGGGTTCAGAATGCACGGCCCTGAGGTGGGCCAGGATTCAGAATGCACGGCCCTGAGGTGGGCCAGGGTTCAGAATGCACGGCCCTGAGGTGGGCCTGGGTTCAGAATCAGAATCAGCATTTATTGTCATGAGCAAGTCATGAAATTTGATGTTTTATGGCAGCATCAAAGTGCAAACGTTCATATTATAACCATCTTACAAATTTACTATAAAAAATGAAAATAATAGTGCAGGAAAAGTCAAGCAGTGTCTTTGGTTCATTGATTATTCAGGAATCTGATGGCAGGGGAGGGGAAGAAGCTGTCCTTGGGCCGCTGAGCGCTTGTCTTTAGGCTCCTGTACCTTTTCCCTGATGGTAGCATGGCCTGGGCGGTGGGATCTTTGATGATAGAGGCTGCTTTTCTAAGACACCGCCTGCCTCATGTTGATACCCTTGACAGAGTGAAGCCTAGTGCCTGCGATGTCACAGGGTGAGTTAACAACCCTCTGGAGTTTATTCTTGCCCTAAGAGTTGGCGCCTCCATTCCAGGCAGTGATGTAACCAGCCAGAATGTTCTCCCCAGAACACCAGGAGAAGTTTTAGAGAGTCTTCGGTAACCTACCGAATCTCCTCAAACGCCTCACAAAGTATAGCCACTGGCGACCCTTGTTCGTGGTTGCATCAATGTAGAGGCTCCAGGACAGATCCTTTGAGATGTTGACCTCCAGGAATTTGAAGTTCTTGACCCTTTCCACTACTGAGCCCTCAATGTGGACTGGGTCATGTTCCCTAACTTCCTCCTGAAGTCCACAATCATCTCCTTGGTTTTGCTAACATTGAGCACAAGGTTGTTGTTGTTCCACCATTCAACGAATTGATCTATCTCCCTCCTGTATGCTTCCTTATTGCTGTTTGCGATTCTGCCAACCACTTTGGTGTCATTGGACCTGGACAGACTGTGGTCTTTCTGTTAGGAAGTCCAGTATCCAGTTTCAGAGAGGGTGTTGAGACCTAGCGAGGACAGATTCTCCACCAGCCTCTGGAGAATGTTCGTATTAAACACTGAGCTGAAGTCAATGAACAGCAGCCTGCTGTATGGACCACTTGTGCAGGGTTCAGGATAGGTTTGTCCCTTTGGGACAAGGAAAGGATGGTTGGAAAAGGGAACCATGTCTGACAAAACAGATCAGGCAACTGGTCATGAGGAAGAAGGAAGCAAACATTAGATATATGAGGCTGGAAATGGGAAGAGCTCGTGAGAATTATATGGGAGCCAGGAAGGAACTTCAGAAAGGTCTTAGGAGAGCTTGAAGGGGGCAGGAGAAGGCCTTGACAAGTAGGATTAAGGAGAACCCCAAGGTGTTCTATGCGTATGTGAAGAACAAATGGATGATGAGAATGAAGGTGGGCCGCTAAAGGATAAAGAAGGGAACATGCCTGGAGACGGAGGAGGTGCAAAATGAATACTTTGTGTCAGTATCCATCAGGGAAAATGTCCTTAATCAGGGAGAGGTGGGAATTGAACAAGCCTGTGTGCTGAACAATGGAAGAGGAAATTTGGATGTTCTTAAAAACATCAAGATTGATAAGTCCCCGGGGCCGTATGTGATATACCACAGGCTGCTGTGGGAAGAGAGGGAAGAGAGAGCTGATCAACAGCTTCAGGGGAGGTGCCGGAGAATTGGAGAATGAAAAATGTGATCCCCTTGTTTAAAGGAAACAGGGAGAATCATGAGAATTCTAGACTGGTAAATGGATGATATGAAGTTTGGAGGAGTTGTAGATGGAGCTGAAAGGTGTCAAAGGTTCCAAGAGGATATAGACAAGATGCAGAGTTGGGCAGGAAAATGGCAGATGGAGTTCATTCTGGGTAAGTGTGAGGTGACGCATTTTGGAAGGACAAACCAGAAGGGTGAGAACATGGTTAATGGTCGGATACTTAGGAGTGTGGATGAACAGGCTATCCTTTGAATTCAACTCTATACATACCTCAAGGACACCGCACAGGTTGATAGGATAGTTAAGAGGCCTATGGATGTTGGGATTCATTAATAGGGGGATTCAGGAGTAGAGAGATCATGTTACAACTCTACAAATCTCTGGGAGGCCATACTTGGAGTATTGTGTTCAGTTCTGGTCACCTCATTATAGGAAGGATGTGGAACCTATGGAGAGGGTACAGAGGAGATTTACCAGGATGTTGCCTGGATTGGGAAACAAGTCTTATGAGGCAAGGTGAGCAGAGCTGGGACTTTTCTCTTTGGAGTGTAGAAGGATGAGAGATGGCCAGCGCCTGATCAGCAAACACCAGAGGACATGTGTGCAAAGTGAAAGGAGGGAGGTTTAGGGGAGACGTCAGGGGGAAGGTTTTTTTTTACACAAAGAAATTTTTTTTACACAAAGAAATGTAGGAGCCTGGAATGCCTTGCCAGGGATGGTGGTGGAGGCTGGAACATTGGGGGAATTTAAGAGACTCTTAGACAGGCCAATGGATGGAAGAAAAATAGAGGATTATGGGCTAGAGAGGGTTTAGTTTTTTTAAGGAATATATGGGTCAGCACAACATTGAGGGCCAAAGGGCCTGTATTGTGCTGTAATGTTCTATGTTCTAAAACTGTACCCCATACTCCAAGTTCGGCCTCACCAGTGCCTCACGTAGCCTCACCATCACATCCCTGCTCTCGTCTCCTCTCCTTCTGACGCCAACATTGCATTCCCCTTCCTCCTTCACCACCGACCCAAACTGGAGATTGATCTTTAGGGGATCCTGCACAGGGCTCCCACGTCCCTTTACGTCTCTGGATGAACCATGAAATCTGGAATCGCTGAGAGCTAGATCAGTCAAAATAGAGAGAGTGCAGAGAAGGTTCACGAGAATGTTGACAGGATTTCAGGGTCTGAGTTACAGGGAAAGGTTGTGCAGACTGGGGCATTTTTCTCTGGAGCGTAGAAGATTGAGAGGGGTCTTGATAGAGGTGTTTAAGATTTTAAAAGGGACAGACAGAGTAAATGTGGATAGGCTTTTTCAATTAAGAAAGGGGGAAATTCAAACTAGAGGGCATGGTTTAAGATTGAAGGGGGAAAATTATAAGGGGAACATGAGGGGAAATTTCTTTACGCAGAGGGTGGTGGGGATGTGGAATGAGCTTCCGGCAGACGTGGTCGAGGCGGGATCATTGGTTACATTTAAGTAAAGACTGGATAGTTACATGGAGAGGAGAGGATCGGAGGGGTATGGACCGGGTGCTGGTCAGTGGGACTAGGAGGGTGGGGATTTGTTACGGCATGGACTAGTAGGGTCGAACTGGCCTGTTCTGTGCTGTAAGTGGTTATATGGTGATATGGTAAGTCCGGAGATCCAGATCAATAAAGAAGGTATGACATGTAGAAAGCTGTCTCCCAGGCAAAATGGAAATTCTGGGTGAAAATGGAAACGACAAAGGACACCATCAACTGTGGCAGGGCCTAAATGCCATAACCTGCTACAGGTGAAGTAGCAGACGGCAAAGCTTTGCTCCCAGAGGAACTCAATGCCTCCTACGCCCGATTGAACGACTGCAACAGTGAAGAACCACCCGTCCGTACCCCCACATCCCCTGATGATCCCATCTTGTCCATATCTGAGGATGACGTGCGTGCTGTCTTGAGGAGAGTGAATGTGAGGAAAGCATCCAGCCCGGACAGAGCACCCAGCTGAGTATTAAAAATCTGTGCTGACCAACTTACTAATGTATTCACGGATATCTTGAATATCTCACTCGAGCAGGGTAGGGTACCCACCTGTTTCAAACGGGCGACAATCATAGCAGTGTCCAAGAAGAGTGTAATGACCTGCCTTAATGACGATCAACCGTCACTTACATCAACAGCAATGAAGTATTTTGAAAAGCTGGTGTTGAAGCATTATCAGCTCCTGTCTGAGCAGTGACATGAATATGTTCCAGTTCACCTATTTGTAGCAACAGGTCGACGACGGATGCCATCTCGCTGGCTCACTCAAATCCCTGGAATACCTGGACAGTAAAGATGCATTTATCAGGATCCTCTTTATTCGCTACACTTCAGCATTTAACAGAATCATCCCCTTGAAACTGACCAGGAAACTCCAAGACCTGGGAGTTAACACCCCACTGTGTAATTGGATCATAGATTTCCTTACCTCTAGACCACAATCAGTGTGGATTGGCAACAACATCTTCACCACATTCTCTATCAGTACCGGTGCACAATTAGCAGGGGGTGACGGACTGAGCCCCCTGCTCTACTCACCTTACACCTACGGCTGTGGCTCGGTACGACACGAACACCATCTGTAAATTTGTTGATGATGCCACAGTAGTAGGTTGTATAAAGAAAGGTGATGAATTATCATACAGGAAGGAGATTGAAAACTTGGCTGAACGATACCCCAACAACAACCTCGCACTCAATGTCACCAAAACTAAGGAGCTGATTTTTTTGAAGTTACTGGGAGTCACCATCCCGGAGGATCTTTCCTGGACCCAACACACTAAAGGCATCATGAAGAAAGCACGTCAGCGCCTCTACTTCCTCAGGAGTTTAAGGAGGTTTGGTATGTCAGCGGAAACCCTGGCAAATTTCTACAGGTGTTTGGTGGACAATGTGCTGACAGGCTCTTATCACAGGCTGGTACAGGGACACCTATACCCCTGAGCATAAAGCCCTCCAAAAGGAAGTGGACACAGCCCAGGACATCACGGGCAAAACCCTCCCCCACTATCGAGACATCTGCACAGAACACTGCCGTCGGAGAGCAGCAGCAATCATCAAGGATCCACACCACCCAGGACATGCTCTGTTCTTACTGCTGCCATCAGGAAAGAGATATAGGTACCACCAGACTCGCACCACCATGTTTAGGAACAGCTGCTACTCCTCCACCATCAGACTCCTCAACAACAAATTCAATCAGGGACTCATTTAATAAATTGTACACTTCATTGATTCTTTTTTAAATTCTCTCTGTATTGCACAGTTTGTTTACATTTGCTATCTGTTTGCAGTTCTTTATTTGTTTACGTATAAAGGCTGTGTACGGTTTTTTTTGCACTACCATTTAGGGGTAATTCTGCCACGCCTGCGGGAAAAAGGAATCTCATAGTTCAAACAGCGAGTTGGAGGAGGTGGCGACCAGAGTTCGGGCAGTATTTGGAGAAGGAGGAGCAAGGTGAGAGTTACAGGGTTAATTGGCCAATACGAGGAGGGTAAGGCAAAGGAGTGGCTTGCGAGGAGTGACCCAGCGAGGGAATGGCCTGGTGAAGGAATGGCCCAGTGAGGGAGTTGGGCTTCGAGGTTTTGGCTCGAGAGCTTCAGCGAGCAGAGGCTGAGGTTGAGCATATCTGGATTAAGGTAAGACTGTATATAAAAACTTTTTGGTTTTTTTCTCTTTGTACGGTGAGGGGGAGACAGAGAGACGGGATGTGGGGGAGGGCAGTTTGCTGTTCTCAGTGTCAGATGTGGGAGGTTCTGGAGTCTTCTGGCCTCCCAGACATCCACGTCTGCAGTAGGTGTGCTGAGCTGCAGCGTCTCAGGGACTGGGTTAGGGAACTGGAGGGGCAGCTTGATGACCTCGCTCTGGTCAGGGAGTTATAGCCAGATGGTCTTACCAGAATCACTGGAGGAGTCAGTGGGTTACGGTTAGGAGAAGGAAAGGGAAGGGACAGGTATAAGAGAGGGTCCCTGTGCCTGTAGCCCTCACAATAGGTACTCTTCCTTGAGTACTGTTGGGGGGGGGTGCAGTCAGACTGGTAAAGCATCAGTGGTTCTACCTCTGGCTCAAGGTTGGCCTCTGTAGCCTAGAAGGGTAGGGAAGAGAGGAGGAGGGCAATAGTTATTGGGGATTTGATGGTCAGGAGGACAGGTAGGGGATTCTGTGGACATGATAAAGAAAACCAGATGGTGGTTTGCCTCCCTGGTGCCAGGGACCAGGATGTAGCTTCCCGTGTCCAAAACATCCTAAGGTGGGAGGGAAATAAGCCAGAGGTTGTGGTTACATGTTGGTACCAATGACAAAGGGAAGAAGAGTGAAGTGGTCCTTAAAAATGAATATAGGGAGTTAGGACAGAAGCTAAAAAGAAGGATCACAAAGGGGGTCATCTCTGGATGACATCCTGTGCCACGCGATAGTGTGGGCAGGAATAGTACAAGGAGGAGGATGAATGGGTGGTTAAAGGGGTGGAGTATGGGGTAGGGATTTGAGTCCTTGGATCACTGGGACCTTTTTTGGGGGAGGTGGGACCTGTACCAAATGGACGGGTTTCACCTGAATCCCAGAGGGACCAGGATCCTGGCAGGGGCATTTACTAGGGGCTACTCAGGAGGCTTTGAGCTAGAATGGTTGGGGGAAGGGATCCTAATAAAGGGGAACAGCAAGGAGAGAGTTAGACTGCAGATAGAGAAGGCTTATAGACAAAGTCTGGGGGTGGATAGACAGGTGATCGAGAAGGAAAAGGATCAGTGCAGTGATGGGGTGGGGGGGGAGGGTGGGTTGATGGAAAGAAATAACAGAATTGACTTGAAAGATGGGGACAAACTGAGAAAGATCTGTGAAATCTCTGAGATGCATCTATTTTAATGCTAGGAGTATTGTAAGGAAGGTGGACGAGCTGAAGATGTGGATAGACACTTGGAAGTATGGTGTGGTAACGATTAGCGAGACGTGGTTGCAGGAGGGATGTGACTGGTAACTTGACTTTGTTGATGAGTTTAGGAGTTGGAACGTTAACCTAAATTAAATGGAAAGAAATGTATGACAGCTCAGAGATCAATAAGATGGAAAGAGTGCAGAGAAGCTTTACTAGGATGTTGCGTGGACTTCAGGAACTGAGTTACAGGGAAAGGTTAAATAAATTAGGACTTTATTCCCTGGAGTGTAGAAGAATGAGGGAGATTTGATCGAGGTATTTAAAATTATGAGGGGGACAGACAGAGTAAATGTAGACAGGCTTTTCACCATCTTGGGATGCGGGGTCCCAAGTCACCACCACTGCCATTGAGCACCCAAAGTGCTACTTCTGCGGGCACGTGGCGCATCCCTGAAAGAGCTGCCCAGCCCGAAACGCATCATGCTCTGCCTGTGATTAATGGGCTTTCATCACCTTCAGACATCAGCACATCTCACATATTGCTGGCCCGGTCCCCAGGTATCCAGGCAGGTGGCAGAGGAAGAGACTGTGATAGGGTTTAAACAGAGAGCGGTGGGGGCCTGGAATGCATTGACAAGGATGGGTGGTGGTGGTGTGATTGGCACAATAGGGACTGTCAAAACACTCTTAAGACAGGCAGGGTGTGAGAAAACGAGATGGTGCTGGGAGTGAAGGAGGGGAGGGCGAGATTGTTGTGGAGTAGCTTTACATGGGTCGCCAAAACATCGCACTGTGTTGTAATGCTCCATGTTCTGGGGCAGAACATTGAACAGGAAACAGTGCACAGCTCATTGACCAATGCAAGGTCTAGTATGGCCACCTTCCTGGTTGGTCTATCTACACGCTGGGTTATTTTTGGAGCCTTTTTAAACAACGGAACAACATGAGCTCCCCTCCAATCCTCCAGCACTTCACCTACGGATAAGGACAGTTTAAATATTTCTGCCAGTTCTACACCAGCCTCCCTCATGGTCCAAGTGAATATTTTGTCAGGGCCTGGGGATTTATCCACCCTGATTTGCTTTAAGACAGCAAGCACTTCCTCGACTGTAATCTGTGACCTCACTGCTTCTTTTCCTTACTTCCCACGACTCTCCCCCATCTCTCTGGCTCCGTACGAAGCTGACCACTCTGATCTTTAAGGGGACCAATTTTGTCCCTTACTGGCCTTTTACTCTTGTGCGGTTACCCACAGAAACCCCTAGGATTTTCTCTCACCCTGTCTGCCAAAGCAAGCTCGTGTTTTCTCTTGGCCTTCCTGATTTATCTCGTGCTTTCCTGCATTTTTATACTCATCAATTACTTACACCTGCTACGCTTCTCCCCCTTTCATTCCCCCCCCACCCCCATTGTTCTATCTAAACCATCAGGAGCCTAGAACATTGAGCTGCCCGTCCTGCAACCAAGTTTCACTAATGGTCACAATGTCCTAGTTCCACGTGCCAATCCACACTTAAACCCGTATGCCTTTTCGTGTACACTGAAATAGATGCACCTGAGAACATTTCCACCACGTTCAACCCACTGATTTTGGTCTTTTTATGCAGTCCTCACCTCATTGTTTCCCTCCTCCACTCCATCATCTGCTCTGGCACTAGATCTCATCCCCCTGCAAATCTCGAAGGCAGGGGAGAGGGGCTGAGTGCAAGAGTGAATTAGCAGACTCAGTGGGTGAATGGGCTACTTCTGGTTTTATATACCCTCACCTCCTTCACTTGCTGCCCTGGCCACTTTTTACCCCTCGAGTTTGAACCCTCCCCATGAGTGTGACACACGCTATCTGTGAGTCGCCTGAATGCTTCCTGCATGCCCTGCCTGACACTCATGGCTGTGTTGAGAGCATCCTCCCTGCTCTGTGTTGTGGTGAGTCAGCCCCGCCCTCTCCCTGCTTGCTGGGTGATTGATTGAGTTTCATTGCGATGCACCCAGTAAATGGTCATTTAATGTGGTCCATCATTGCACAGCAGCAACTATTTCTCCTCAGCAAGATGAAATATTTTCTGCTCTCTCATGTTCATTAAATGGCACCCAGAGTGTGATCAGGAGTGAGCCCCGAGTGGGACGGGCTCCACACCCAGGGTCTGGTCAGGATTGAGCTCAGTGTCTAAGCCTGTAGTCGGACATCTGACCTAAACTGACACAATCGTCCACCATCTCTTTGGTTGTCCAGAGCCCCTGTTCCCTGCCCCCTCTGCTAAGTGAACCCTCAATCACTCCCACCCAGATCCACACCTCACTTCCCTTCATTACAGACAGCTAGAGCAGTGGTGGCTGCAAAATGACTCGATCTGCAATCAATCTTCCACTTCCCCATCTCATGAACCTGAACTGGACAATGTCTGGACCAAACCCTTTTGGTAGAGGACACACTCCTCCTGAGGTGTGACTCCAGTATTGAACATACCAGACCCACTCTTGGACACACATAAGACCATCAGAATCAGGAGGAGTGGTCGGCCATCCAGTCCACTGAATCTGCTCCACCATTCGACGGGATAATAGCTGATCTGATGATAGGCTCATCTCCACCTACCTGCCGACTCCCCATCTCCCTTAATTCCCTACAATATAAAAATCCATCCAACCTTGTCTTCAATAACTGAGGTCACATCCTCTGCTTTAATGGGCAGTGAATTCCACAGATTCCCCTCCCTCTGGGAAGGGCAATTCCTCGTCATTTCTGTCTTAGATCTACTCCTCTGAATCTTGAGGCTATGCCCCCTATTTCTGGTCTCCCCCACCAATGGGAACAACTTACCTATCTGTATCTTTCCTATGCCTTTCATAATTTTATACATTTCAGTAAGATCCTCTCTCAATCTAAATCCCAGTGAGTCCAGTCCCAGATGACTCAATCTCTCCTCATAGGCCTCCTTCCCCATCTCTGGAATCAACCTGGTGACCCTCCTCTGCACCCCCTCCAAAGCCAGTCCATCCTTCCTCATGTAAGGAGAACAGGACTGCATGTAGTTCTCCAGATGGGGCCTCACCAGGACCGTGTCCAGTTCCAGCAGAAACTCCCTGCTCCTCAACTCGATCCTTCCTCTGTGGCTCCAGTTCTGGAAACACCCCTTTCCTCAAGCACTGGCTGGTTGATGAGGGATATTAAGGCTCTGGTGAAGAGGACAAAGGAGGCTCACCTCAGATTGAAGCAATCAGCATCTAATGATTCCTTTGAGGAGTACAAGAAGGAGGGCAAAAATTCGGCCAGGTCATTGGGAGAGGTTGTTGGGTGGGTGGGATGGCTGCAAAGTGGAATGTTCTGGAAGGTGAGTTAGTAAGAGTTCATGTTTGGGTGAAGGGTAAAGCTCAGAAGTTTAGGGAACCCTGGCTGACAGAGGATTTTGGTCAGGAAGGAGGAGGATCTGAAGAAGTTTGGATTAAGTAAATCCCTCGATTAATCCAGGAGGATGTTGGAGGGAAAAATCAGGAAGGAAAAACTGCGTTAAAAGTAGTAAAAAGTAAAAGTTAAACATGATGATATTTTTAAAGTCCTTTTGGAGAAGGAGGTTTTATGAAATCTTAACGTTTTGGATTAAAGGCATTTTATTTGGGATGTTGCACCTAACATCGGTTACACAATGCATGAGTGCAGTAGTTGATTTCGTCGAGAAGAAAGAGTTTTTAATGCTTCTGTGTGCAGAACGTGGCGGTCAGGTTTTTAAATATGTTGGATTCTCTTTGTGAATGAGATGTATTAGTAGAACGTTGCTTTAACAGTGACAAATGAATGAAGCCGTGAACTAACAGACAATTCTATTCAGCTTGGTGGAATACACTTGAGAACAGAAGGATTATTTTCCATGGGTTGCAATTTATTTATCTTTTTCATTAATTTTCAAAACAAGTTACTTTGATGTGGAAATTTATAAATAATCGAGGTTTTAAATACAAGGAGAGGTAAGATCAACAGCAGAAGCATTTTGGGTTAAAATGTTTTGAGCAGGTCAGAACAGGAAGGGCTGGGGGGAGCTTATTTGGACTTGGTTAGGATTTTCACAGCTACTTGTATCTTATGTCTTGTTTATTTTATATCTCTACTTGGATTAAAGGTCACAGCTTTTGGGGCAGAGATGAGTATGGCTGGAGCATCTTCTAGTAATATGATTTCTTGGAATGTTAAAGGCATGAATGGGGTGATTAAATGTCAGACATTTAAAGGTGGATATTGTCTTTTTCCAAGAAACTCATAGCAGGAGCTCTGACGAGGATAGATTAATATTTAGATGGAAGGGACAATGTTTTCATTCCTCTTCTGATGCTAAAGTTGGAGGAGTTTCTATGTTAATGAATCAAAATATCCCATTTGTACTTCACAAATTAGTCAAACAAGGTCGTTTTCTTATCCTTACAGGTAAATGATGCGATGAAATGGTGGCGTTGGCAAATGTCTGTGCCTGAATATTGATCAGCCGGCATGTTTTGAAAGTTTTTTCAGCCTTGCCTAATTTAAATCATAACTCATTGATTTAGGAGGTGACTTTAATTGTTGTTTAAATACCGTTTTAGATTTTTTTTTCTAGCCTAGTGGTTCTTTCCAAATCTGCTCTCTTTTTATGAAATCTTGGTGTTTCAGATGTATGGCGTTTTTAAAATCCTAGCAATAAAGCATATTCTTTTTGTTCAAATGTGTATCGTTTTTGTTCTCGAATTGATTACTTTTTAATTGCCAACCAGCTGATTTCATTGACCAAATCATGTGAATACCAAGGAATAGTTGTATCTGATCGTGCTACTGTCACTTGGACTCGGAATTATTTTGACATATCCCTAACAAAACGGCAATGGAAATTTAATATCACTTTTCTTGCAGACAAAGAAATTTTACATTTGATGGAGAGACAACTACAATTTTTTAATACTAACTCCTCACCAACGATGTCTAATTTGATCGTTTGGGACACGATGAAAGCTTATTTTGGAGGACAAATTATTTCTAACACAGCTAAAAGTCAAAGCTCAATGCTGGAGAAACTCAGCAGGTCAAACAGAGTAGCTTATATAACAGAGATAAAGATACATAAGCATCGTTTCAGGCTTGAGCCCTTCATCAAGAAACAGGCACCTGCCTCCATTTTGCCCAGACCTTCCTCAAGCCCGAAATGTCGGTGATGTATTTTTGCCTTTGCTCCATAAAGGACCCTGCTTGACCTGCTGAGTTTCTCCAGCATTGTGTTTTTATTTCAACCGCGGAGTCTGCAGACTCTACTATTATGGGCAGGATCCCACGAGGTTCTTCAGGTAACAGGTTGGAGAGAAGTAGTCCCATTGCAGATCCACAGTACCATGTTGAGGGAAACTCCAGGCAAAGGGAGGGATTTGGCGTGAATATTTCTCATCCTGCTTCACCGTGGCGATCATGAAGCCCAGGAGATGGTGGACACGAGGAGTGACTACCTGCCCCATGCAAGGAGCAGCAGAAAGGAGGTGTCTGCAGCTTGGGCCGTACAAAGGTAGACAAATCCCCAGGGGCTGATGGAGCGATCCTCATACCCCGCAGGGTGCAAGGGAGGTCCCTTCTGACATACTTTGATCATCTTTAGCATGGGGTGAAGTGCTGAAGACTGGAGTGGGCTAATATTGTGCCATTATTTAAAACAGGCAACAAGGAGAAACCAAGAAACCATAGGCCAGTGAGCCTGATGTCAATGGTTGGAAAGTTGCTGGAGGGGGATTCTGATGGACAGGATCCACCGGCATTTGGACAGTCAGGGACTGACTGGGGTCGACAGTGTGGATGGGGTCGTCAGCGTGGATGGGGTCGTCAGCGTGGATGGGATTGTCAGCGTGGATGGGGTCGTCAGCGTGGATGGGGATGGAGTAGATCGTATCTCTCAAAACAGAGTTTATTTGAAGAGGTGACAAAGAAGATTCATGAGGGAATGGACATTTAGCAAGGCCTTTGACAAAGTCCCACATGGCAGGTGAGTTTGGAAGGATAAATCACATGGATCCAAAGTGGGCTGGCCTCAGTGGAAGGAGGCAGAAGATAGTGGTGGAGGGATGTTTCTGTGATTGGAGGTCTGGTTGCTGCAGGGGTCTGGATGGGGTCCACTGCTGTTTGCCATCAATGTAAATGATCTGATTAATAAACTTGATGAGTACGTTTGCAGATGACACCAAAGTGAGTGCAGTGGACAGTGAGGAAGGAGATCTCAGTTTACAACAGGAACTAGATCACTTGGGAAGGGGGGAATTGAACTCTGACCAGTGTGGGGTGCTGTACTTCAGGAAGGCAGACCAGGGCAGGACTTATACAGTGACTGGCAGGGCCCTGGAGAGGGTGGGAGAACCGAGGCCTGGGGCATCGGGGCAGAGTTCCTTGGAAGTGGCAACTCAAGTCAGCCTCGGCACCAGAACCAATGTTAAAGGGAGGCATTAGCATGTTGGAGGGGGGGCACAGTGAAACATTCATAAACTCGTTCGGGGGGCCACCTTGGTGCCGACCCTGACTCAGGTGGAGAAGGAGCTGGCTTTCACGGGTGGGTGTAGGGTACAGAAGTTGGGAACTCGTGTTCAAGACCAGGAAGGGCTGCAGAGGAGATTCAAGATTCTTCTCTTTATTGCCATATAATTATATAATCACACAAAAATAAACTTAGTCTGCCATAAAAACAAAGATTTTTCAGCAGTAGGAGTTTGCCCCTTACAGTCAGAGAAAGAGAAGCGAAAGAGAGTCCTGTCCAATTCACCAAGTGTCTGAGGATTCACCTCCAGCTTCAGCAGTCCCCCAAGCCCACCTCCAGAGCTGAACCTCTTGCTGTGGTCTTCTCTACCTTGTGGAGACTGGACGCAGACTGGGAGATAGTTGCGTTGAACACCTTCACTCCCTGGGCTGCAAATCGAGGACCTCCCAGTGGCCGCCCATTTCAAATCCTCGCAGCATTCTCACACCGACGTCTGTCCATGTATTCATGTACCTGCCAAACCAATGCCCCCCACAGATTGGAGGGACCACACTCCGAATTCTGTCTGACCCACCTCCCACCAAATGGCATCAAAATCAACATCTTCAATTTGAGTTAAACTTCTTCTGTGTCTCTATCCATCCCCATCCCTCTGTCTCCTCTCTTCCAGCACCCTACCCCTTCCCCTCATCAGAGAGCTACCCTCTTCCCTTCCCCAACACTACTCAGTTTCTCTCTCTCCTACCGTTCCACCTGCACCACCTATTCAATGTTCTGCTCCCTACTCCCTTCCCCTCCCCTCCCCCTCCTGCTTCACTCACCCTCTTCTCTCCCTCCCCTCCCCTTTGCTCTTCCCCTCACCCCTCCCCTCCCCTTTACTCTTCCCCTCACCCCTCCCCTCCCCTTTACTCTTCCCCTCACCCCTCTCCCCTCCCTCCTTTATATTTGTACACCTGCCTCATTTTTGGCCCTTCTGAAGAAGGTCCAGGCCCTGAACGTTGAGCACCTTTTATTTTCTGTGGATGTTGTGTGACCTGCTGAGTTTCTCCAGCAGAGAAATTCTTGACCCCAGAATATGCATTTTCTTGCTTTACCCACTATTGAAAGTTACTATTGGAGTTGAGTCACGGGATCAGTGGAACCTTAGCTACATGGATAAAAAATTAGCTTGCAGGAAGAAAGCAGAGAGTAGTAGTGGAAGGAAAGGTGGTGACTAGTGAAGGGGCCACAGGGATCTGTTCTGGGACCCCTGCTCTTTGTAATTTTTGTAAATGACCTGGATGAAGAAGCGGAAGGATGGATCAGGAAGTTTGCGGATGATATGAGGGTTGGAGGAGTTCTGGATGAAGCTGAAGGTTGTCGAAGGTTCCAAGAGGATATAAACAGGATGCAGAGTTGGGCAGGAAAATGGCAGATGGAGTTCAATCCAGATAGGTATATATGAGGAGATACATTTTGGAAGGACAAACCAGAAGGCTGAGTACAGGGTTAATGGTCATTTACTTAAGAGTGTGGATGAACAGAGGGATCTTGGGGGTTCAAATCCATTCATCCCTCAAGGTCTCCTCACAGGTTGATGGGATAGTTGAGAAGGCCAATGGGATGATGGGATTCATTAATAGGGGGATTGAATTCAGGAGTAGAGAGGTCATGTTACAACTCGACAAATCTCTGACTCTGAACACACTTGTGTTCAGTTCTGGTCACCTCATTATAGGAAGGATGTGGAAGCTGTGGAGAGGGGGCAGAGGAGATTTCCCAGGATGTTGTCTGGACTGGGAAACAAGTCTCATGAGGCAAGGTTAGCAGAGCTGGGACTTTTCTCTTTGGAGTGAAGAAGGATGAGAGGAGACTAATAGAGATTAACAAGATTCTGAGAGGCATAGATAGGGTGGACGGCCAGCACCTATTTCCCAGGTTAGGAATAGCAAACCCCAGAGGACGTGTGTACAAAGTGAAGGGAACAGCTTTATTTCAGCCAGAGGCTGGTGAATCAAAGGAATTAATTGCCACAGATGACCATGGAGGCCAGGTCTAGGTAGATTAATAGTGGGGGTTGATGGGTCCTTAATCAATGAGGGTGTCAAAGGATTGGGAAGAAGGCAGGAGAATGGGGTTGAGAGGAAAAATGCATTAGCCCTCTCTGTCTTTGTAATCCCCTCTGGTCCCCTACACCCTTGATTGTAACACCCCTCCCTGTCTTCATAACCCTCTCCCCCTCCGGTCCCCTACACCCTTGATTGTAACACCCCTCCCTGTCTTCATAACCCTCTCCCCCTCCGGTCCCCTACATCCCTCCCTGTCTCTGTAAACCCACCCTCCCCCTCAGGTTTCCTACACCTTTCCCTGTCTCCGTAACCCCCTCCCACTCCGGTTCTCTACACCACTCCCTGTCTCTGTAACCCCACCACATCCCTCACTGTCTCTATAATCCCCTCCAGTCCCCTACACCCCTCTCTATCTCTGTAACCCCCTCCATCCCCTCCTGGTCTCTGTAACCCCCTCCATCCCCTCCTGGTCTCTGTAACCCCCTCCATCCCCTCCTGGTCTCTGTAACACCCCCCTTCATCCCCAACACCATTTCCTGTCTCTGAAACACCCTTGGTCCCCTACACCCCTCCGTCTCTGTAACCCCATCCAGTCCTCTCTGTCGGTAACTACCCCCACCTCTCTGGTCCACCACACCCCTCCCTAACAATTTATCAAGCTATTTTGCCGATGAGAATCAACTGGCAAATGGACCCGTCCCATTTGTCAGAGACTTGGTAATTGACATGAGTGAAGACTGCAGGGGGTGAGCTGGACACACGGTCTGAGGCTCAGAGCTCAGCTCCTGACACCCTACCACATGGAGACCCCACTCCTCCCTGACTGGGCTCCGCACCTACCACGCTCCCAGCTCCCAACTCCGTCCATGGCCATTCTCTCTCCAATCGCATCAACTCGATGTATCTGCTCCCCCCCATCCTTTCCCCGTTCTCTGTCCATTCACCCAACCCCCTTCTCTCCCCGTCCTCTCTCCACTCACCCAACTATGTACCCCCTCCCCGTTCTCTCTGCACCCCTCCCCGTTCTCTCTGCACCCCCTCCCCGTTCTCTCTGCACCCCTCCCCGTTCTCTCTGCACCCCTCCCCGTTCTCTCTGCACGCCCTCCCCGTTCTCTCTGCACCCCCTCCCCGTTCTCTCTGCACGCCCTCCCCGTTCTCTCTGCACCCCCTCCCCGTTCTCTCTGCACCCCTCCCCGTTCTCTCTGCACCCCTCCCCGTTCTCTCTGCACCCCCTCCCCGTTCTCTCTGCACCCCTCCCCGTTCTCTCTGCACCCCCTCCCCGTTCTCTCTGCACCCCCTCCCCGTTCTCTCTGCACGCCCTCCCCGTTCTCTCTGCACCCCCTCCCCGTTCTCTCTGCACCCCTCCCCGTTCTCTCTGCACCCCCTCCCCGTTCTCTCTGCACCCCTCCCCGTTCTCTCTGCACCCCCTCCCCGTTCTCTCTGCACCCCCTCCCCGTTCTCTCTGCACCCCTCCCA